>NC_058404.1:91516649-91555341 GCF_002201575.2 Neomonachus schauinslandi
AAAGAAAGAAAGAAAGAAAGAAAGAAAGAAAGAAAGAAAGAAAGAAAAAGAAAGAAAGAAAGAAAGAAAGAAAGAAAGAAAGAAAGAAAGAAAGAAAGGAGAAAGAAAGGTAGGTGGTGGAATAATTGAAAAATCATTTAGCACAAAGCATTATTGGCATACTAATCTCGAAAGATTCATAGAAATTCAGATAATATTATTTCAGCAGAAAAAAAATCACTCATGCCATTACACTGATATTGTTATTTTTAATGATATAGTTTTATATTTGTTCTTTGTAATTAATTTGTCCATCTCTTTTGGTTTGATAATCATAAAATAGGGGTAAACGTTAGGATTTATACTCAGTGTTGGTTTCTACATAGAAAGGAAAACAATTTCAATCAACTCTAGGGTATAAGAGAAATATATTCTTTTATGAAGTCTAAATACTATGCAAGTATGAGAAACATTGGACTAAGCCAAGTCACACCTCACCATCCTGCCACTGGGGGAAAAAATTTGGCAAGACTTGGTAACTTAGAAGACGCATTAGGTAAGAAAAAAGAATAATTATTCTATTCTAGTGTTACCAGGTGAACCGGGGAGACCCCCCTAGCCCAATGCCTCTGCCCAACCAGTCCCAAAGATGTTGCGGAAGACTTTTGGTCTCAGAAGAAAGAATTCAAGGACAGACACAACACGGTGGGCCAGTGACACAAGCAGGAGTTTATTAAATGAAAGTAAATTCTTGAGCTATGACAGTAGGTAAGCTCTGAGGTCCAGAGAGAGAGAGAGAATGACCACAAGCACGCACGCTGCCCCTGGGGGTTGGGTTTCTATCTTTTATTGACAGTTGTTAACAAGGAGGTAGAATATCCATTACTTAAGGTGGGGATTTCTTGGAAGCAAGATTTTAAGCCATGTCTTCCTTACTTAGTCATGGTCTATAGCCCTCTTTGCCTTCAGCTCGTCTGGTTTGACCCAGCTTCTTATGGCTTTGTTTTGAGTGGGCTGCCAGGACAAGTTTTTACCTTTCCTGAGAGCTGACCCTGATTCCCCCTTTGCTGGCCTCTAGGCATCCTGTTAAAACCTAACTAGCCGCCTACTCTAACACTAGTGCTGGCACTGGACTGGACAATGTGTTTCCAGATTAACAGAAGAGAAAATTTGGAAAAGAAAATTAGGACTTTATTTTTGGTCATGTGTTTAGGTGCCAGTAGAAATAAAGAGAACACAAACACAGTAAATATGTAAAAGATGATGGCAGCAAGATTTAGCAAATAATTGGTATGTGGGATAAAAGAGAAGCAAGTCAAAAATATCCACGATTGTTGGAATAACTGGTAGGGTTATCAACCCAGATAAAGAACACAAATGGAGGAATAGATTAAACGAGAGAAGATAGTGTGTTCAAATGTGAACATTTTCTATTTGAGTTTTCTGTGGAACATTTGTCAAGAAGATATATAATAGTTACTTAAGCCAGGAAGAAGTTTGGAATAAAGAATATAAATATCTTAGTCTTTCATTTATTTGTCATAATTGGGAGGAAAGAGTGAAAGATGCTTCTTGTGCCTCCTGTGAACAAGAATCCTATGACCACAATAATGGCGTGAGGATGGAATTTTTTGAGGAAAAAAAAAAGAAAGAAAAGAAAAGTTTTAGGTAGAGTAAAAGCAGATAATAGAAAGAACAATGGTGAATGTATGAAAAAAAAAGTATGTTCTCATGGAAGGAAAGGAATAGGAGAGTAACCAGTGATATTTAAGGCAAGAGAAAGGTAGATAGACATGTCAAATGTGGCAACAGAGAGCAACCTCAGAGAGAAAAGTTAGAGTAGCTTTTTGTCAAAGAAAACCCTACCCCATTGTTTGTGAGAAGTGAATTTAGACAATTCCTTCAAGAAATTTAGTACAGAAGATGGAGAGAGATGTCAGACAGTAACTGTTAGGAGACATGGAATTAAATGAGGCTTTTTGTTTGATTTCATTTGTTCAGAGTGAAGTCCTATAAAAGAAGATAAGTGGAAAAGACAGAAGATTAATGCCCAGTTAGATGCACTGGCCTTGAAACAGAGAATATTACCTCATTTTAGGAATGGAGAAAAAAAATAAAGATGAACAATGGTGCAAATAAATTTGAAGGTAGATTGAATTTTTTGAGAACCAATGTGTCAAATAATTTCAGATTTCTCAAAGAAGTATTTATATCAGCCATTGAGTCTATGGTTTTCCAGACATTTAAACATGCTTATGAGAAATAATTAAGATTTAAATTTGGAACGTTTACAATATTTTTTTAAGATTTTATTTATTTATCTGACAGAGAGAGAGAGAGCAAAACCCGGGGGACAGAGGGAGAAGGAGAAGCAGGCTTCCTGCTGAGCAAGGAGACCTCCTCCCATGTAGGGCTCAATCCCAGAACCCGGAGATCATGACCTGAGCTGAAGGCAGACGCTTAACCAACTGAGCCACCCAGGTGCCCCTATAACGTTTTTTGATCAACCATTAGTCATCCACATTTAGTAACATAATAGGTTATATTGTACCAGTGGTTAGAAATTTGGCTTGTTTGCTATAGTGAAAGAGGGGGACAAAAGAAACGGAAGCATGAAAATTGAGTATTGGTGCAAGAATTGAATAACTGGTGGAAGAAAAGAATCAGCTGTTCTTCCCACATGGTTTTATTTTATTTGACCTGACATTCACCCCGGAAATTATTGACAAAATAATAGTGTCCCCTGAACTTTGACATTAAATCAAGGAAACCATAAATAGAATATATTTACAATTTTAAAAAGTCATGATAGCATTTACATTCATCTTTTAAGTTTTGGACAGTGTTTCTAGTACTGAAATAGGGTGTAGGGAGGTATACCCCAAGAAAATACAGTTTGGGAAACTTGAAGGCTCTAGAGCCTAAGACCCAAGTTGAAGAGAACTCAAACCTCAGAGGTTCTTGCTTGTGACTATGTACATCCATGGATGAGAGAGAGAATCCGAAGCACAGCTACATTAGTTAAGTTTTCAAAGTAAAGGAAGAAAAGCAATACCTGATTAATAAAAATTGATAGTGTAAACATTTGGTTGATACACAACTTGGCAAATTATTGGATACCAGAATTGGTTCTTACCCTAAATAAATATGTGTACCTTCTAAGAAACTTTATGTTCATCCCTTCCTTCTCTGTGATCTGCAAGACCCAGCACTTCCTATTTGAGAGACAGTAAGAATGAGCTTCGGTTAACTGCCAGATTGACTGTGGCAGCCATGGATGTGGGCCACTTGGATATCCCTGCAAAAGAAAACTGCTACCAGGATTGCAATCAGCTGGCGATTGCAGTTATAATAAGTTTAGAATCTGCAAAAGGTTTTAGCCCAAGAACACACTCCCCCTGGGGAGTTCAGGCTAATGACTGGGTGAGGGGCAGTGCTAGGACTGTGTTGTTTCTGCCCAACATAGAGCTTCTCAAACAGACTGTCTTTTTTGGGGCTCCCTGTTGGCATGAATGAGACTCTCAGAAGAGCATCAGTAACTAACTCTTCCTATCCGATATTTCTTCTTTACTTCTGTAATTTCATAGGTATCAAACCTGCATCACAGATTTGAAGATTCTCCCTACTATGACCTTCTCTCCGTTGTCTTTCAGACTTCTGCCCAATAAATCTCTTCCATTCCTGACTTAATCTTGGTGTCTGCTTCCCAGTAGAATTGGACTGACAGGTTGACTCTCATTGTATAAATAGTAAATGTTGACACATTTCAAAATGCAGGTTTTTCTGTTTGTGCATTATCAAAGGTAAATATGGAGAGCAATAATCCTGTGAAAAATAAGTACACTAATTTTTTATCGCTGCTGTAACATATTACCAGAAAAGCTTAGATATATAAACAATACGAATTTACTCTCTTTTGGAGTTAATATCAATGTATTAGTAGGGCTCTTTTCTTCTGGAGGCTCCAGGAAAAAAATCTATTTCCTTGTCTTTTTCAACTTCTAGTGGCCATCCCTATTCCTTGGCTTATAGTACTTTCTTCTGTCTTCAGTGCACCAGACTCCAATTTCTGTTTCATTGTCCTTTCCATTATAGGCAAATCTCCCCCTGCTTGCCTTACAAAGTCACCTGTGATTACATACATAGCCAACCCAGATAACCCAGCATAATTTCCCCATCTCAAAATCCTTAATTTAATCACATATCCAAGTCCCTTTAGCCTTGTATAGTTCACAAGTTTCCAGGATTAGGATGTGAGTATATTAGGGTGGGTGGGGAGCATTACTCAGTTTATCACATCAAATAAATTATTTTTCTAAGAAGATTGAGTTTGAAAAATATGAAATTTTGGGATTAGGTCCAGAGTAAAGATTATTTATACTTCAGAGGTTCTTGTCCATGACTATGGGCATCTGTGGATAAGACAGAAATATTGAAGCACAGCTCTGCATTGCTAAGATGTCAAATGGAGGAAGAAAAGCAATTCAGAGGCAATGGATATTGATGTTGTAGACATCTGAACAATATTATAACAACTATAATTTTGAAAAGTATAGGCTACCTGTATAAGTGACTGTTCCTTTTTTTTGACTATTTTGAAAATAAAGTATTAAATTAAAAATTATAAAAATTTCTTTACAATGCAATTATAAGGTTCTTTGCCATTAACCCAAATAATTGTATTTTGACTGAAATTCTATGGAAGTTAGGTCTCTCATGACTGGCTGTGCCTACAAAACAGAAGTAACGCAAAGTCCATGACATTGAGAATCCAGGTAAGAAGCACTTAAGAAGCAAATGATTTTAGGTATGGACCACTTGAAATTCACCTGTTTACCAGATAATTTAGATATTCATATACATAAATATCCAGGAAATTACTGTGATATATACATAACTGTTGGATGCAGAGGGCATTTGTAGTGATACTTACAACTTCCTCCCTCCACCCTCCCACCAGAACCTCATCACTTTTTCTCTGACCTAGACTGAAAGTAAGCTACAATACCTAGATATTAGCACCTGGTCTGATTAAATGATTCTTTTTTTTTTTTCAGGGTGAGAAAGGCTTTACTGGGGATCAGGCAGGGCTGGGCAGGGACCACCCTGGGGGACCGGGGCCTGCACTCCAGGCCTTACGGGGCTTCGAGGCAGCATGGGGGAGCTCACAGCAGGGCTCTGCAGGCCAGGAGTCCAGTCCAGCTCCTGCAGGTGGAGCAACCACCCAGGGAAGAATGGTCTGGTTGGCTTTAGTGCAAGAGGGATAACACTGGTGGGGGAGGAAATTTGCTGAAGTAGAGAGCTGACGACAAAGGGCCTGGATGAAGACAGGGTTGGGAGGGAGAAAAGGGGGCCCATAGGTATTTCATGGGGACAAAGGAATGTAACAAAGGACAAAGAAGCAAGACAGCTGTTCGGGGAGACACAGCAAACACAGCTCTGGCTCCTCAGTGGCACTCCCTCCCATGTAGGCCCTACTTGTTGCCCCACATGGCAATCTTAGAAACAGATGACCTGGGAGGAAGCGGCTGGACTTCATGTAGGCAGAGATCTTCTTCAGGCCCTCAAAGCGGGACATGAACTCCTTCAGGTTTGGGAATGCATCCAGGCACTTGGGCTCGAATATACGCAGTATATCAAGAAGGTCATAAGCCAGGAAATCCACGTAGGTGAGCTTCTCCCTTGCAAACTAAAGCCTCTTCCCCAGAAACTGTGAGTAGAGCTTCATCTTGTCAGGCAGTCCCTCCAGGTACCCAGGCTTCAGTTTCTCAAAGTCAGTGTTGTAGCTCATCCTGGCAAAGTATAGGTGGGTGTCGATAACCTCATTCTCCAAAATGTCCATGCAACACTTCTGCTCTTCTGTCTCCCCACATAGGTTGTGTTTGTGAGCAATGTAGCGAAGGATGGCATTGCTCTGGGTGATCTTGTGAGCCCCATTAATTAAGTAGGACAGATTGGGGAAGTCCAGGCCCAGCTTGAATTTTTCATTCAGTCACTGGCTTCTGTCATAGTCGGGAGCGTCCCCCATTGTGTACTTCTTTTCCTCATAGTGTGAGTCTGTGTATTCCAGGAGTAGGCAGATGGCGTGAGCCAGCCCGCAAATGTCCCAGTAACCCAAGGTCATGACCATGGTGCTGGCTTTTGAGCAGAGTGGACTGATTAAATGATTCTTAAGAAGACACTACAGAAGTTATTGGCATCATATGCAGTTGAAATCAATGATTCAGTAGTATTTTCAACTTTGTGAAGAAAACAAACCGACTAACAAAAACTGTTCTTTCATATCCGGTGCCTGGATTTTGAATAGGCACCCAAACTGAATTTTTCCAAGTAAGCCTAGCCAGATGCTTCAAGGATTAGAACAGATCACTTTTTTATTTTGTTTTGTTTTATTGCTTCACATGTACTAACATAAAATGTTGAGTTAACAGGTATGTGAACATTGTACAGAGACATGAAAGCTGCTTGTTGTTTCACAGACTAATCCCTTTTCTCCTATGTTCAGTAACATAATAGGTCATAGTTCATAGGTATGCAATACCAGCTAGCATTGTATAGATGGAATCAATAGCATAATCCTATTAGATTTTGAAAAACAGTTTACTTTATGATATAAAGTGGAGTTGTGATTGATTTTCAAAATAAATTGTAGTTCTATATTCAACTCAGACAAGAATAGTTTTTAAAGCAGCAACATTCTCTTTGTGAGGCCATTGTTTTTCTTTAATTTTCTAGCATTTATAAATAAATTTTACCTATGTGGCCTAATTAAAAGACATTGAATTAGCCTTGTCTTTCCACTTAAAATTGCCTTGGCTTTGTACCAACTTCTAGAGAACTGAATGCCTGCTTTTAAGTTAACCACTTACTCTAGAACATCCCTGGTTAAAAACAATAGCTTTTAGACAATGGCAGTGTTTCACTTTTTATAAAATTTTTCCTTAAGTCCAGAATTATTATAAGTATTTATATATTAACAATTAATATTCAGCCATATACATCTTTATAGCAATACCTGTATTTGTGTTCAGCTTCTTTTCTGATTAGTCAATTTCCATGTTGAATCGTTGATTCCAGTGCCACATTAAATGGTAAATATTTTTATTATTCCCCTGCCTACAAATGCACTGACTATGGATGCTATGTTTCTAACATTTACCAACTCTTTCCCACATGATTAAAATCTCAGGTTGATTTTAACATATCAGTTTGAAGGATATGATAGTATCCTTAAACATCCCTTAAATATCATGAAACTCTGGAAACATTAAATGCAAATTCCTCTGAGTAGAATTGCATGTGGTGGAATAATACTAAGGAATTCATACTAAGGAAAAATCTAATTGTGTCCATAGCAAAAAAGAAAAAATACTTTACAATCTTAACATTCTCTCTACTGTCTCATGAGCCAAAGAAGTTTTTTTCCAATTTTATTTCCAGCTTAAACTTGATGCCATCATAGCTCAACCTGAAAGACAAAAAGTTTATTTAATTCAATTACTTCAGATAGTTCAAATGCATGGAAAGAGATAGCGATCTGTATTGGCTCAAAATGGTGGGCTAAGTACATATATTTTCTTTCTTTTTAGGAATGAAAAGATGACTTAAGAGCACATTAAAAAAAGTGCTGAAAACAAGAAGAGGTATGTGATAGACCAGGAATTATAAAGAAATGTTTCAAAGGCAAAGGCAGATGGATTCAAACCAAGAGAAGAAATCTCAACTCAAAGCACAGAAAGACCATCTGCAAAAGATAGGAACAGCTCTTGAAGTATACCAACACTAGAGAGGAATAAAGAAAACATTAGGACTAAAAATGCAACCCAGTTCCATGCTACATACCAGGCACATTCTTAAAAAAAAAAAAAAGTGAGACTGTTAAAGGTCATGAGAGCAGCAAATATATACTAATTCAGTAAATTATCACAAGCCAAATTATATAGCATCAAAATATACAAAATATTTTTAAGGAAAAAGGAAAAAAGAACAGAAACAAAATAGCATAGGAGATGATCATAGTTCTAAGTCCATGAGAGATAAAACAGTTAAATGCAACATCATAAAATATCTTGGAAGTGTAGAAATATAAAATATTTGAGAAATTTAATAGAGTTGATAAACACCATTTTTAGTACTTATGCTAATAGAACATCAAAAAAAAAAACTAAAGAATTTTCAAAATAAGAAATAATTTCACCTTGGGGCGCCTGGGTGGCTCAGTCAGTTAAGCGTCTGCCTTCGGCTCAGGTCATGATCCCAGGGTCCTGGGATCCAGCCCTGCATCGGGCTCCTTGCTTGGCGAGGAGCCTGCTTCTCCCTCTCCCTCTGCCTGCCACTCCCCCTGCTTGTGCTCTCTCTCTGTCAAATGAACAGATAAAATCTTAAAAAAATAATGATAATATCACCTATATTCTATCACAGTGAAATAAAGGTAAAAATCAAAATACTTTTCTAAACTACATAATAAAAAGTTCTTATTTATAAAATAATTAGAAATAGAGAAAATTAGTATCAGACATTACACAATCTGTAGGGTTCAAAACTTAATACAACTTCAAAAGTTTAAACATTATCAATCTCAAAGAAGAAAAGATATTTTCCTTCAAAAATCAAGAAATCAGAACAAAGAAAATCTAACCTATTGTTCAAATGCTATTCATTCAATATTCATACATATTTTTGCAAATAAATAATGTACAGAATATATGATCAAATGTAGGTGCACATACATATTGACTAGAATTTAAAAAAAGAGTTCAATATGGGGATTCGTAACAAAGTGAATATAAAGAGTATATTTACATAAAAAGAAGTAGTTATTTTGAAAAAAATCCAAATATATTAATAAAGTAGACTTTTTGTGACTTGACACTCCAAACTATATCTGACTGGATATAAAGATGGAAGTGATGGCTTGTCCCTACACTGACAGCAGGGCCTGTGTGGTTCCTGCTCCAGGAAGCAGATTTCTATTGTAACCTCTAGGAATGACTATGTCTTGCCTCATTCTGGAGTGCCATTCACAAAAATTGTAAGGTGAACATCCTGTCTGGATCAGTGACCTGGATATCACAGGGTATACACAGCAGCCAAGAATCCATGAGTTGTGTCCAAGCAAGATCACTTCAAACAATCTAGCCTGCATCTCCACTCGTCAGTGGAAACCACAAACTGATTCTCCACTTCTATGTCACTGTCAAATTTGGGCATTTTAGAACATTATGAGAGAATTTCAGCATCTAGATTTTATTTCCATTCAGTAAACGAGAAGATAATTTTTCTGTATGTACAAGTAATGCCTCAGACCAGCCTCAAGTACTTACTGTGGGAGAGGACTTTTGATGGTCACAACCCCCCCTTGGACATCCTTCCACATCTACCAAATGATGATATTCATGAAACTAGAAAGTCTTCTATTCAGCTTCTTTAAGATATATGCATATGTAGGGAGCTTCATGGGCAGCTGACCAGTTAGCCAGCCTGACTTCTAGCCAGTTCCCCTGATACCACCTCTGCTACCATGGTCCCACCACACAAGACCTGGGTGACACGGAAACCAGCAGGCAGCCTGGACTCTCCAAATCTTTTTAAGGTTAAGGTTAAGTTACCCATGTCAATAAAGATTTCAATGTGTTTTCTCACTAGATATTCTGGCTTATTTGTTTGTTTATTTATTTTATAACTTATTTCTTATATTTAGTATCTTAAATGGAGAAAACACTTTCCTCTTTTACAACTGAAAACATAGTTTTAACAGCATGGAATAATCTATTTTTTTAAGTTAAAATGAAATAGTGAAACCATTTAATCCTAATGTAATACTGAAAGCTATATATATTTTTGAAAGCTATATATTTTAATTGCCTTTTCAATTATTCTAAGGCATCCAGTCTATTCAAATTTTCAACTTGTTTCATATATATGATATATATAATATAATATAATATAATATAATATAATACATATAATACATATAATATATATATATATATATATATATATATATATATATATAATATTTCTCAATTAGAGTTATTCCAGGAATGCAAGGGTGGCTTGGTATTAGGAAGTCTGTTAACATACTCCAACACATCTTGGGAGTTGTTCAATAATGCTTTTAGAAAAGATTCTATAAAATTTAACAAGTATTCATAATAAAATTTTTATAATTAACAAAACTTACAATAAATATTTTATTAAATGTGAAAGCACTAAAAAAATTCAACTAATATCAGGAAGTAAACAGGGATTTCTGAGTCTCACCATTATTTTTATATTTTTATTTTATTTTTTTTTTAAAGATTTTATTTATTTGACACAGAGGGAGAGAAAGAGAGCGAGAGAGAGTGCAAGCACAAGCAGGGGGAACAACAGGCAGGGGAGAAGCAGGCTCCCTGGTGAGAAAGGAGCCCACCCCCCTATGTAGGGCTCAATCCCAGGACTCTGGGATCATGACCCAAGCTGAAGGCAGCCGCTTAACCAACTGAGCCACCCAGGCACCCCGTATATTTTTATTTTAAAGATATAATTTTATACTTCCAGAAATATTGCAAGATCATTACAAAGAATTTCCATATAATGCTCATCTAGTTTCACCATTTGTTCACATTTTGCTACTTTTGCTTTATCATTCTCTATATTTATATATTTATGAGTAAAATAGAAGAAAGTTACTACAATATTATGTTACAAACAATCTATGTTCAAATGTTGCCATATTTTTTGAAAATATCTTCTATAGCAATTTTTTTCTGTTATTTATTCAATTCAGATCATGCATCCATTACTTTATTCTATAAGAATTCTTCAGTCTTTTTTTCTTCATGGTACCTTTGTCAGAGATCAAACGTTGCTGTGCAGTATGTTCCACAATTTGGGTTCACTATTATTATTTAATACAAGGAATACTCAATGCAGTGAGAAAATTAAATTAAACAATATACATATATATTAGAAAAGATGATGCTTTTGCCCATGACTTCATTATATGCTTTAAGAAAAAAATTTAAATATTAGAAGAAAGGAAGTTGATGGGACTGCTGGATATGAAAAGAAGGTTCAAACTCCAAACTTTATCATACCAAAAACATCTAAGATGAAAGAGAAAATATTTATTCAAAATTTCAACAAAAATATAAAATGTTTAGGAATAAACTTAACAAGAGAGGTAGACAACCAAAATTATGTTTTAATTTAAAGTATAAAACATTTGAATAAATGTAAAAAATAATATATTATTGCATGTGAAGACATACTATTTTAATAAATTCATTTAGTATCCCTACAGAATTTGTTTTGGAATTGGTTTAAACATTTTTAAGATTAAGTGGAAAACTATATATTTAAATATATTAAAGACTATATAGGTATTTAAATATATTAAAAGATGAGGGAGAAGGATAGTTTAGACTGATTTGTTTCATTATAAGTTTAAATTCATAAAAGACTGTAGTGAATTTAATGTATTATTTCAAAGAGTAGTTATATAGCTACTGATAAGAAAATAATGTATTTTTAATGGTACTGAAATAACTAGCTATCTAAAGAAAATTTTAACCTTCTTATATTTAAAATATATTTTGTATGGATTAAAGGCTTAAAATGGTAAAGGCAAAGACAAATATTTTAAAAGAAAACCTGGAAATCTACACAAATAACCAAATGAGAAGACATTTAATTTAGACTGGAAATTTATAAATTTTAAAAAGTAAACATTTAACAATGAAAAACGTTCTAGCAAATATATATTAAAGTCACTGGACAAATGGTAGCTGTAAGAAAATTCCAATACACATGGCTAGGAGTTACACATATGTTACACAAATTGTTCTTCCATGCCAACAAGAAAATGGTATGCAATTTGAATGAAAATGGGTAAACACTGTGAATATCCAGTTGACAGAAAATCAAATCCAAATGGCCAGAAAAAGGTAAGTAAAGAAGCACCTGTCTGGAACTTTATAGTAAGGATCATTTTAAGTTTCCCAAACTTCAGAATTTAATATAATTTTATCTAAAACTATAAAAATTAGACCACATAGCTTTATTTGGATAAAAATCATGAACAGCCTCATTGTCACCAGATCTTCATAAAGTTTTTCACACTTGCACATACCATTTTCCTTCATTCAATACATTGTAGTTTCAAGGTTGTTTTTCATTCTTAAAACCAAGTTAATTCTAATTTACTCATATGTCAGCAATAAATCTAGCATAAAACTCTGATTCACTATTAATCAAATCTATCATTTTTTAAGCATTTGGCCCAGTTTAACATACTACCTAAGCAAGAAACAACAAAAACTGCAGCCTAGTCACATGCTAATGACAGAATTTGCCAGAGACTGATTCATGGCATGGAGAGTAATATCCCCCAATGGAAACCTTTCCATTACCTGTAGTTTAATGCTGTTTATATTCTCCATTGGCTAACCACCACACCACATCTTGTTTGATGAAAATATCTGGACAACGAAAAAGATAATTCAATAACAGAATACCCCTTGCTGCAATTTATTGTCAAATGAGAAAAAAATAATGGTAAGTATAGTCCTTAGTAAAATTATATATATAAGGGTGAGGGAGGGAGAGAGGAAGAAGGAGCACACATATGCGGGAAAATGTTAATGATGAATGAGTGAGTATAAATAATGGGTATATAGAAATTCTTTGATTTCTGAAATTCCTCTGTAAGGTTGAAACCAATCATTTCTAAATAAGAAGTTAAAAACAACAACAAAATAATGTTCTTCTCAATATTATTTTTCATATATCTGTATCTATGGAATATGCACAACTAATGATTTTATTTATTCAACTATGGTTGGTCAGCCAAAAATTAAGAATAGTCTATAGCGGATTTACTATTAACTATACTGCGTTGCATCTTCCATGACAAAATTAAAATCTGTTTATTTATTATTATATCATTTAAACTTTTTTTCTTGTTCCCACATCCACGTATATCAGTGGGAACATTTTATATCAATAAAACAATCTTTTTAACTACAAATTAAAGGGGAAGCAAAGGCATGTCACAGACAACACTTTGGCAATTTAATTAGAGACATAACAATTGACTCATCTTTTAGAGTCAAAGCAGCATTTCCTTCTTGGAAGAAAGTGAGTTCAACAAACGGAATTTCATAGAGAGAAGCTTGACCAGGCAATCTCTAAATATTTGCTTTCAGGATTAAATTTCCAAAATTATCATCACAAGTGTGTTACACAGTTATTCCACAAAACACATCTCTCAGATTTTTGTCTGAATGGTTTCCCATTGCAATTTCCTCTGATTCTTTCTAAGAAATCATCTAAAGAGGCCTTTCTTTGCAAGGGCAAACCATCACTTCATATCCGCCTTCCATTTGCCCTTGATGGAACATTAAAGTTCTTCATTATGCTGCAGGCTTAGAAAGAACAACTAGACCACATAGCTTTATTTGGATAAAAATCATAAACAAACTCATTATCACTAGGTCTTCATAAAGTGCCTATAGATACTGAAATAACAGATTTTGTTATGTTTCATTTCAGATATGACCTGAAAAAAAAATAAGTTATTTCCTTTCTCTTCAGAATGAAGTTAGGTACCCGATGAAATATCTAAAAGTATTTCAATCTCATCTCAACTCTGTAGAAAATAGCTCAAATAATTATTTTGATTTATACTATTTAGCTTTGTTAAGTTAATGAGTAAAACTAATTTTGTTTATGTGTGGACAGAACTTTGTAGTGTTTAAACTTATTTTCAAATGATCTGCACAATATATTTCTAACCCTGGCAAAGTAAATATTTCTTGCGATATCTAACTATTTATAATCCAAAGTAAAATTTCAAGAGAGTATTATGAAGTATCTAACTAGTTCAGCTATAGAGCACATTTGACATAGCTAATCATTTCTTAAATTCAAGTTTCAAGTGAAACTCCTTATCATTATTTTAAGTAATATAGGCAAAATTAAAAGTCAAACTACCCTTCATACTACCATTTCCATTTCTATGAATTTATTCTGAAGATACACTGCACTTGTTAGAAATTGTCTACATTCAATTTATTCATTTTCTGTTGTTTTTAAGAGAAAATTAATTGATTTAAAAAAATTAATTACTAATGGCCTAAATAAGACAGGTCTGTACCTTGGAATATTGTTTCAAATTTAACAAAAAAATGGATATTAAAATTAATATAAAATTATTTCCATCATATACTATTAGATTTAAAAAGTAAGACGCAGATTTGTGTGTATAGTATGTTAGTTCTCTAATATTTGTATCAAATGAAGGGGAGAAATATGTATGTATATTATTTTTTCACTTATTATTTGTATATGTTTATATATATACATAAGTATAAATAAATATATAAAGCAATAAATATGTAATATACTTACAGTATGTATATCCTTGTATATTCTTGAAATCCCAATGGAAGAATCATGAATAATTGTTATCTATGGATAGGAAACCTGGGTGGAGTAAAGATAGGTATGGGAGAAAGATCCTTCACCTGTTATATCATACAATATAGATGTATTGCTTCATCAATAGAGAAAATATGAATAAATATGTATAAAATAAAATATTTAAAACAAAATTATCTCTATTTCATCTTTTTCCCTATTTCCATAGAAATAAAATGAGATAGTCTTACAGATAGAAGTAAAAATACATCACAAGTTTAATTACTCATGTTTGAAATTGCCAAAATATTGCCAACTTACCAGCACGAGGATTATGGTCTTTGTTTTCTGATGAGCCCAAGTTCTAGAAAATATGACCATATAGTCAAAACTAAGTGTGAGCCATACAAGTACTGAATGTGGTCAAATTAAGTTGTCATAATGGATATACAAATATCTATGAAAAAATATAAAATATTTATATACACAATGCATTTTGGGTTTTATTTAGTGTTTAATATATTTAAGCATATTTTCACAGTTGAAGCTTAAAACAGGGTTATTTAAATATTTTACTACTCAAGACAGATCAGGCATTGATTTTGATAAACAAGAGAAATGAAAGCAAATTTCTACTTAATGCTTCCTAATGTGTATGTGAACTTAAGGTAAAAATATTATCTATAGTACTATGCAGAATTAGTGGATATACCTTGATTTCTTTTATGTCTGGAATACTTTGATCCCTAAGGTCTCGGGGTTGTCCCAGTATGGGGAATATCTGGAGTAAATTTGTTAAATTTTTATTCATTCTTTCTATCTCCTAATAACAAAATTTGAAGGCTTCCCCAACCAGTGCTGGGGCTATTACCAGAATGATGCTTATCAGGAAAATCAGTTACACAATCTTGAAAAACGTGATGAAGGCTGGTAGGGAGAGCATGAGATCTTAGAGAAAACAGGGTTCAGAGTTAGAGGTATTAAGTTTGGGATTCCAATAGCTTTCCAAAGATAGTAATGTGTGCAAGTGGGAAGTTCATGGTAAAGACCTGTGTTGAAGATATATACGTGTGAAGTTCTCAGCATATAGATGTTACATAAATCCATGAGAATGAATGAGGTTACGTAGGGATGAGTGACAGGAGGTTATACAGACATGAAAGAGGAGGGAACCCCGTACAGATCTCTGGGACTCCCAACATTTAGCAATAGAGCCTGGAAGTGGAAAAAAAGAGTTTGAAAATAAAAGGTAAAAAAGAGGTAAAGAAAGAGAAAAACAGCTCATTTTTATAGCTTTTCTTTTGTACAAAGAAATAATAAAATGCTTTCTGGTATTTTATTCAATAACACAGACATACATATTTAAAATTAAGATTTTTAAATGATTTTTATTAAAATCTTAAGAAAGTAAAAACCAAACACAGAGGCTTTAAATTACCTAGAAACATTATTTTCAAAACAGCAACAACACAAAACAAAGTGGAAAACTCCAAATAATGCAAGAAAAATGAATTAAGTATGAGCAAAATAGATCTACATATATAAAAAGAATAATTTTTATAATAATCTTAAACATTTTTAAATAAAACATCCACATTCATTCAAGAAAAAGTCAAATTTTTCATCTTAATTATTATAAGAGAAAAACTGCACTAGGCCAATTTTATGGGTATGACTTTATTCAAGACTATTGGAATAGAGGAGGGGAGATTGAACTCAACTCTATTGAAACAAAAGGTGAGAGGGGTTTTGAGCACTGGATGAACTAGTGGAAAGGTATTGGAAGAAGCTGGTGGGAAGTTGGTCAATATAGTTTGGCCATCTGTGTTTATTAATTAGCACTTATCAAAGGTAGGTTCCTACCCTCCCAGAAACACAGGAAGATAAGGGTGCCATCCTTCTTAATGTTTATATTTCAAAGATTCCAGATTGTTGAATTCTCTAAATCCCTCCTTCAAATGCTTAGTCCAAACCATCGTAATTCTACATTAGTGCAATAACCCCCAGTTCTACTTCTTGTCCCCTTTTTCTACTCTCACAATCTATATTCAGTGCACACTCAATTTTAGCATCACATACCTGATCATGTCATCCTAAGCGATACACTTCAACCCCATCAAACACGAAGTAGAGATCAATCACTTTGCCACGACTGTCAGTGCTCTGCATGATCTGGCACTGCTTTACCACTCCAACTTCATCTCACTTCTCACCCTTTGCTCAAACCCTCAAGCCTTCCTCATTTTTTTTTTTTTGAGAAAAAGAGAGCAAAGGAAAGAGAGAGCACGCACAAAAGAGAGAGCGTGAAGGGGGAGGGGCAGAGGGAGAAGGAGAAGAGAATTTTAAGCAGGCTTCACCCCCAGCAGGGAGCTGAAGAGGACCTCCATCTCAGAACCCTGAGATCATGGCCTGAGCGAAACTGAGCCATCCAATGTCACTCAAGCATTCCTAGTCTTAAACACACAAATTCACACCTGTCTTAAGATCTCAGCTCTGGTTTTTCCTACTTCATAGAACTTTCCTTCCTCTGACCTTGGCATGCAGGTTTGCTTCCTCCTTGTAGGTCAGGTCACAGTTTGAATGTTCTCTGAGAAGGCCTTCTCTGACCATTTAATATTTAATAGCTAATTAGTAATTTGGACTTCTTTTTAATCACACAATCATATTTGTATAATCTGCATAGCATTATTTACGTTTACAGTGTTTTCTTTAAAACTATATATTGAAAATATTTTAAATACACACACACACACAAACACATATATTCTGCTTTTCCTCACTAGAATGGAATTTTAAGAAGAGCAGGAATCTTGTCTATCTTGCTCATTGCCAAATCCTCATGACAAAACAAAAGCAAACAGAAGTACCATGCCAGGGGTGCCTGGGTGGCTCAATCGCTTAAGCTGCTGCCTTTGGCTCACGTCATGATACCAGGGTCCTGGGATCCTGGTCCTCAGAGAGCCTGCTTCTCCCTCTCCCTCTGCCCCTCCTCCTTGCTTGTGCCCTCTCTCTCAAATAAATAAATAAAACCTTTAAAAAAGTGTCATTCCATGTTAGCTACAATTAAATACTTGCTTAACAATGAATAAAAATAAACACATAAAATATTTTAGTAATAATTTTGCTCAGATCTCACCTTTAACAAGAATGAAACTGGGAGGAATGAGGTTAAGTGTTATACTAAAGGTCAACCACATAGCAGAGCCAGTGTAGATGAGAGTCTTTTGATGCCCAGTCCAGGATTACCTATTTATAGGTGGTACTTTTCTGTGTCCTATTTTGTTGACTAAAAGATAGTGAATAAAAAAGTTTTCTCCTCCTGAAGTATCCCAAAACCTGACACTCTATTTTTTCGAATGACTCCATATGTAATTCAGGTATTATTCTCTCAGTAGGGATAATATCTGCATAAGGGGTAATGACTTACTTCCTTAACACATTAGCAGGACTGATTTATCTGATTAACCCACAGCAAAGATTCTAAAGGAAAAAGTGTCAGGAAAGTTTTGTTGATATAATGTTTCCTAAGAAATAATGCACTGTGGTGGGGGTAGCATACCTCTCAGGAAATGGAAGGGTCTAAATCTGAAAAGGAACATCTCCACATAATACTAATATATTCCCTCTTATTCAATATGCTTCTGGATATTGTTGTGGTATCTGATATAAAAGGTCATATCTAATATAATAATAAATAGTAATAATTATAATAATGTAATTTTTAAGCATCTCTTAGTAGCAATTAGTGCAGTTTGTTAAATGTGTGCTTTTAGCCACATAGTAAGAAATCTAATGTTATTTTAAATATAAGAAATATGAGAATGAGTCCAGAGAGAGTAAATAACAGTACAAAATAATACCATTACTTTAGTGATAGATATAGATTTTGATCCTATGTCTTTCTGGCTTAATACTGCTTTATATAAAAGTATATATCATATTAATGTTTGAAAATATTATTTATCATAATTTGAAGGCAATATTTGGGTTAATTCTTGG
Organism: Neomonachus schauinslandi; assembly: GCF_002201575.2. Classification (NCBI taxonomy): domain Eukaryota; kingdom Metazoa; phylum Chordata; class Mammalia; order Carnivora; family Phocidae; genus Neomonachus; species Neomonachus schauinslandi. The sequence continues at coordinate 91,535,031 of NC_058404.1, forward strand.
TCTCTAGATGATCTAAGGAAGTATAATTTAGTGCAGTGATATCCATGTGCAGTATTAAGAGTGTGAAATAAGACAGCCCTGGATTCATATTGATACCCAAACTCATACTTACCAGCTAATGGTTTAAGTTATTTCAATTCTCTTTTCTTCATTTACTAATGCTATAAAATTTGATAAGACTCTGCACATGAATAGACTTTTCCAAGGACTGAATGAAAATTACTTAGGTAAAGACCACATGTGTTCAATAGTTGGTAGTATTACTGTTAAAATTACTTGTAATAAAACCCCTGGCTATGTGATACAATATACCAGATGCATAAAATACTTGACTTCAAAATATTGATGCTATAACATTTCTTTCACAAACCCTTTTAAGAGTTTATACAAATTTGAGGACTTTATGAAATAATAAAATTTGGAAGTCAGGAAAGTATGATAGAAAAAGTGCTCTTGTTTTAATCACAATTTCTTGTGTTTTAACACCGGATAAGCAATGATTAAGTGGTGCTATTTAGTTGTTAGGCAACCATAAGGACATATTGATTCTTAATAAGGAAAGTCCATCTTTTGGGGGCAATGCCTGTGCTGTAATGATTGCAAAATTTTGAGTATCACTTCTGTTACAAATAATAAGCTGCATCATTTTTTCCACGGCACTTATTTTCCACTTTCTTACCTGCACAAAGGGTGAAATAAACTGGAGGCTATAAAATGTAGCATGAAATGAATAAAAACTTGAATTCTTGAATTTCAAATCCTAGTTTTTTTAGGTTTTAAAAGGCAATTTTTTCTATACTAGCCATGAAATCTGTGAATATTATTAAGCCATTCATTTTCTTCTTCTGTATAGTATGCATAAAAAGTTCCAGGAATTAAATGTGACAAGATATATAAAAACCTTTCATATTGGCTGACAATAATCTAAGCACAATAAATATGAATTATTACATAACTATTAAATTGCTATTAAGTGTTATATTTTCAAAATTCTATGTTCCCATATCAGTTTATTTTCTAGAAGAGATGCATTGATTTTTTTTAAAAATTTGTGTTGCAAGTAAAATACAAGTGAATGTTATTTATGTTCATGAAAAATATTCACCATTTCTACTGGACAATAAATTCAATAAATTAAACCTTGATTTATTAATATAATTGTATTTATATTTCTCCTCACTCATACAAAAGATACTTTACATCATAGGAAAGATAAACTAGTTTGGAAACCACTTCACCTCTGTGATATTTAATCAAAAGTGATTTTTTGAAATCTTAGAGTTGGATTTTCATATAAATCAACTGAGTATGTAGGATTATGTTAAATAGATTATCTTATAAAGGCATAACATTTTATATTTGTTTATCAAAATAAATAATTTGTATATGTACTTATATATATATACTCACAACTTGGACATGACAATTAAGAATGAATAAATGGTGTTAACATTAAAATAATTTGGGGCAAATTAAATCTTTCCCCTGAAGCAGCAGGTACAGAGTCAATTACAATTCTTCATAAATATAGCATTAACAAAGAATAAGCTTCTAAATATAATACATTTGTCATAGAAAAAAAGATTGAAAAATTGTATTAATATAAGCAAAACAGCATGAAGAAAGGCATGTTATATTAAAAATCATTTACATAATGGATGTATTTTAAATGCGAGGAACAAATTTGGTGTATATTAAATGGTACAAAGTTTTCCACCAAGATTTGTGCAAAATCATTTTTGCAACAATTCAGACTTGAATGTTTAGGAACTGAGAAACATTATGTTTAACTGACCTGCTAATTCTATTTTCAAATACACTTTTTAAGTTAGTTTAAAATAGCTATGTCCATGTTACTTGTACTTAGAATTTATTATCATAGACATGTATTGACAATATCAGATGTAACTGGATTCTTATCTCTTATTTTTAGAAGATCTAATTACAGCATTGGCTGACAGCCTCTTCTAATCACAAGTTCATATAACTGAACAAAGCCAATTGAAGGTACCAAACCATGTCAGCATGCTGGCTAATCTAAAGAGGTTGAGACCCCATAAAAATTAAGTCAACTAATTCAAAGTGGCACTATGTTATTAATCAAAATCCAGATTATTTCCTTACTAACAAGTATAAAAATTAAACTACATTTGTTTCTTTTTTTACCTAATAAAAATACACCTCAAAATAATGTTTGTGTAATGTAGTAAATGAACTTTCAGATCTCTTTACTTTCTGTATAATCAATAAAGTAATTTGATTATAGTTGATATTCAACAATAAATTGTTTATGATTGATGTATAAAAAATGCTGTGCACGTTAGCAATCTAAAATGATTTCCCCAATATACAATGTACATTGCTTTTTATATGTATTTCTCAAAAAAGTATTTTTGAACAATATTAGAGTTTGTTATTACATGAACTTCTTGTTTTTGTTTTTGTTTTTTTAATTTCTGTAATGAGTTTCTAACATACCTCTGAATTGGTGAGAGCTTTCTTGACTGTTAGCATCTAAATCCAGTATTCTTACATTTTCAGTGAGAAATCTTAGATTACTGAGACTGAAATATGAATATAGTCTCAGAGGAAGGACAAAGGGATGCCTTCGTACATTATTGCATTAGAAAATCTTTCTCCAGTAAGTCATTATTTTTCCATAGATCTGTTTAACATACCATCCTCCATGTTGGTTACAAATAGAACCTTTCTCAATTAATAGATTCCATAGATTTTAAATTGCCCTACCAAATTCTATTGCAACTTATTTTTTTAATCTGTCAGGAGGGAAAAAAAATCTTTGAAGAGATGAAGATTATTTCATTTTATGCTTCATGGACAAAAAAATGAGAATCATTCTATATATATATACACATCAGATTCATAATCATTCATATATATGTGTGTCAGATAAGTTTTAAATAATGTCTGTCCATTTTGAAGTTTTCTAGAATGATCTAAATTGGATTTTGAGTGGAATAATGTGATTTTATCTATCTATATCTATCTATATATCTATCTATATCTATACCACTTTTTCTCTATCCATTCATCAGTCAATGAACATTGGGCTGTTTCCATAATTTGGCTATTGTAGATAATGTTACTTTAACATGCATGTATCACTTTGAATTAGTATTTTTATATTCTTGGGGTAAATAAATACTGAGTAGTATAATTAATGGATCATAGAGTTTTTCTATCTTCAACTTTTTGAGGAATCTTCATGTTTTCCAGAGTAGATGAACCATTTTTCATTCCCACCAACAGTGCAAGAAAGTTCCCTTTGCTCCACATCCTCACCAATACCTGTTGTTTCTTGTGTTCTTGATTTTAGCCATTCTGGCAGGTGTGAGGTAAAATCTCATTGTAGTTTTGACTTGCATTTCCCTGATGATCAGTGATGTTGAGCATCCTTTCATGTGTCTGTTGGTCATCTGTATGTCTTCTTTGGAAAAATGTCTATTCATGGCTTCTGCCCATGTTGTAATTAGATTATTCACTTTTTGGGTGTTGATCTTTGTAGGTTCTTTATATATATTGGATACTAACACTTTATCAGATATGTCATTTGCAAATATCTTCTCCCATTCCATACAATTTCACTCTTAAATGGAATTTAAGAAACAAAACAAATGAGCGAAGAGGAAAAAAAAGAAAAAAAGAGAGAGACAACCAGGAAACAGACTCTTAGCTATAGAGAACAAACTAATGGTTACCAGAGAGAAGGTGGGTGGGGGATGGGTGAAATTGATTATACGGATTAAAGAGTGCACTTGTGATGAACACCGAGTGTTGTATGGAAGTATTGAATCACTATATTGTACACCTGAAACTAATATTACACTGTGTGTTAACTAACTGGAATTTAAATACAATCCTAAAAAAAAAAAAAGAATAATGAGTATGAAACATCATAGGTCATTTGAAGTAAAATCTATAGTTGGAAATGAGGTGTGTGAGGTTCATTACTCAGGAATTAAGTCAAAGAGTGGTAGCATTTCCCAAACATGTTGCCGAAAGAAAGACGAAGTTGTCTGACAGTTTCCTACTTTTTTCTGAGATAGAGTCACTCAATGTTAATTGCTTCATTTAACTACCTGCTTAAAAAAAAAATGTTTTAGGAAAATCTCCTCAGGTTCTCCCAGAGATTATTTGTCTTCAAAATTTTTTAAATATAACATTTTAAAGGGAGGAGAAGAAAGTTTATCTTGTAGGGAGTTTTAAGTTGGTAACATGTTTTTAAGGCAGACCTCAGCAAACTGGACAGAGTTTGAGGCAGAATTCTACTTTTATCAAGAAAATTGTATTGCTATTTAAGAACTAAGATAGAAGCTTAGTTCAAAAGTCACATAAAACTATGGAGAGATTAGAAGAAATATGACACAAGGTTAGCATGTTAATAAGTGCAGTATACTTAGACACAAATGGGCACTAAATTTATTTTTATAGAACTCCAAATTGGTGGTATATCAAAGGACATGCCAAGTAATATAATTCCAGTTCACTGGGGCTGGGTAAAAAGGATGCTTATTATTTGCTTATAATGAAAAAATGAAAAGATTAAGAGTTGTTTTGTATATGCCATAAATGATTACTGATTCAAGATTTCCAAAGAGTTCCAATTAATTTGATGTTATAAAGATCAAATTGTTGTGTGCCAAATAGGTTCTGTGTTTCTTGAACAAGTTTACAACAAACTCCAATAACATTTGATAAATATTTTTGAATATCTATAATGAGATTAAACAAACAAACAAACTGCCCTAGAGCTCCTGATGGAGCTCCTAATAGAACTCACTAATAGATATGTTATTGGGTTGAATTGTATCCCACAGAATTTATATGTTGAAATCTTAATACTAGCAACTCAGAATGTGACCTCTTCTGGAGATACGGTCTTTACAGAGCTTTTCAAATTAAGGTGAGGTCATTAAAGTGGATCCTAATCCAATATGACTGGTGTCCTTATAAAAAGATGAAATTTAGAGAAAAACAATCAAGGAGAACACCATCTGAACATGAAGACAGACATCAGCAAGCCAACAGAGATGCTTGGAAGGGATCCTTCCCTATAGAGCCTATCAGAAAGAACCAACCATGTCAACACTTGATTTTGAACTTCTAGTCTTCAAAATTATAGGATAATTACTTTCTACTGTTTAAGTCAACACAAGTTGTTTGTGGTACTTTGTTACAACAGCACTAGCAAACTAACACAGAGAGGGAATATTAAAATAAAGAACAGTAAAATATTTAGTATATTAGATGGTCATAATTTAATTATGGAATGCATCATTTAGCATATCTTGAGTCCTATCTTATAAATTTCTCTCCACCTTTTGAGGACAGATCAATTATCAGAGTTCTCCTCAAACAGTTCTAACCTGTTTTTTGCCATTCTTTTCCCCCTCTACTATTTGTACTCTTTAGAGAACCTCATTGTTACTTGTAATAGTCATTTTTCTATATCTTTTTTTCAGCAGAAAATTGTGAATGACTGAAGGCATATACTATGTGTAATGGCATCTTTTAATCTTTGTTGAGCTTAGTAGGCTATATTATCATAATATATACTTAACATTTGTAAACAAATTTATTTGTTCCTATAAAATCATCAGACCTCTTTTTTCCCCATCTCACCATAAGAAAGACTGTCTCTATTTATATAAAGCTTGTTTTTATTATGTTCTTAAAATATAAAGTTATTTTATTTTATTTTTTTAAGATCTTATTTATTTATTTGACAGAGAGAGACACAGCAAGAGAGGGAACACAAGCAGGGGGAGTGGGAGAGGGAGAAGCAGGCTTCCCACAGAGCAGGGAGCCTGATGTGGGGCTCAATCCCAGGATCCTGGGATCATGACCTGAGCTGAAGGCAGATGTTTAATGACTGAGCTCCCCAGGCGCCCCAATATAATGTTATTTTAAATACTATTTAATATTTCCTCAAAATGCGAATTCATGATTTCAATAAAATGCACAAAGCTCAGACTTTTATTTATGGGAACTATAAATTATCCTCCAAGTCCATTAATATACTTTTAATTACTGTAATACCGTGATTTCCACATGATTGAATTTACAAGTATATAATGCAAAGTCACTCTTAATCAATATTTGCATTGCAGACACTGTTGCCTGCTTAAATGTACAGTTCATCCTTTTCTTTTTCCTTGAAAAAAATCTGAATTTCATTCAAGAATAAGGCAATAGCTTGGCAATCTGCTATAGCTCTGCAATCCGCAACAGGGAATAATTATCTGAGATAGCCATATCCCACCACTTTTACAGAGATTCTTGGATGTATTTGGCAATCTGCTTAACAAGTATTTATTGTACACTTAACTGTGTGATTGGCATAGGGATACAGCAAATAACCCCAGCCTCATGGAGCTTACATTCTGATGGGAGAGAAGACAATAAACAAAACAAGCAAGTATCTTACTTATCATCATTAATACATGGAGGTATCTTCTTTTAAAAAATAAATAAGGTAGAGCTGTAGGATAGGAAATGTAAGTCGAAATGTAAGATAGGAAATTTGTAATTTTAGATGAAGCATGAATGGTTAGGATAGGCCCCATAAGGAGGAAACATTCAGGCAAGACCTGAAGAGTTGAGGTGTAAATCATGTGGATAATAGGAGGCCGAAGGCTCTAGGCAGGAGGCATTCCTAGGCAGAGAGCTTTCCTCACATGTTCAAGAGACAACATGGAGGCAGAGGTGAGGGGAAGAGTGGTAAAAGATGAAGTCCTAGGGTAATATTGGGAAAAGGAGCAAACAATATTTGAGTAGGGCTTTGCAAACCATCTTAAGAACTTTGTTCTGTTGTTATTTGTTTTAAGAGGGTCAGGAATCCTTTGAAGGGCATGCAGCAGAGGAACTATGTGGTCTGATTTTGGTTTCTAACAAGACTACTCTGGCTGATGAATTAGCGATAAGTGATAAGGGGGCAAGAATAGAAGCCAAGTATATCTATTGATGGTTGGGATGGGAGTAACAACAAAAGAAGTGAAGAAAAGTGGTAAATACTGGATTTTTAAAAAAGTTAATATCAATGAGATTTGCCAAAGGACCAGTTGTGGATTGTGAGGAAAAAAGATTTATCACTGATAACTGAATTATTCTACGTCTACAACTGGAAAATGGAGTTGCAATTCATTGAGATGAGAATATTATGAAAGTTGTTAATATTATTATGCATATCAGGTAATCAATTGGAATATATAAATTTTGATACCCTTATTAGTCATATAAGTAGAGATGTCTAGTAGGAAACTGGATATGTAAATCTGGATTAGAGGAAGATTTAAAATTTGAAAGTCATTGGTGTATGGAAATAGACTTAGAACCATGATGCTAGATAATTTTATTTAGTGAGTGTGTGTAGAGAGAAAATAGAAAAGATCCCAGAGCTGAGTCCTGAACACTGTGATGCCAAAGAGTCAAAGAGATGAAGAAAAACCAGCAAAGAAGACTAAGAAGGAATGTCCTCAGTTCCTATCCTACAGCTCTACCTTTCCAAAAGGAAAACCAGGAGAGTGTGTATATTAGAAGTCAGGGGAAGAAAATGCTTTCATGATGGAGTCATCATTTTTTTAAACATCATTTAGTATATCTATTAGGGTGGAAATATCCTAATTCACTAGATTTAGCATTGTGAAGATCATTGATGTCAGACAGAAAGAGTTTTGGTAGCATGGTGGAGTAAAAGCCTGACTAGAATGGCTTCAGGAGGATTTGATAAGTGTAACATCACAGGCAGTGAATACAGATGACCATTTTAGGAAATTTATACAAAGAGTGAAATGTAGTAGTTAGAGATATTTAGGGAGCTAAAAAAGAAGGAAGACTTGTTTTCCTTTTGTTTTGTTTTAAGATGGGGACAGTTTTTGTTTGCTGTTGGGACAAATCTTGTAGAGAAAATACATGGATGATGCAAGAAAATAGGCAATGCCATACTGGGGTCATGTCACTGAGTAGGTGAAAAACGTGAAGATCTAGTGTATGTATAAAGGACTTGCTAGAAGTAGAGATGGTTTATCCATAATAAAAATACTGAAGACATATTATACCAGCACAGCAAGTGGTAAATGTGACAGAGAAAAGTTTGTGTACTTTTTTATGAGATAATAGAAAATATATATATTGATCTCTTTCCTGGTTCCTGGTACAGAACTCCTAAAACTCTTCTTAATTCCAAAGTGATAAGAGCACTGGGAGCATCTTTTGTTTTGAATCAACTCTGGATGGCTCCTAGGTGGGGGCCATAATTAAAGCTTTGCAATTTTAACCCCCACCTTAACCTCCCCCACTTCTCAAAGAGGGGAGAGAGCCTGGAAATAGAATTAATAATTGATCATGCCCACATGAAAAAGCCTCCATAAAAATTCCAACAGTATGAGGTTAGGATAAACCTGCCTATCCATTCTAGGCAGGTGAACATGTCTGCATACTGGGAGGGTGATGCATTCCCGCTCTTGGGATTCTCCCAGACCTTGCTCTGTGTATCTTTTCATTTGACTGTTCATCTGTATCTTTTATCACATTCTTTAATAAACTGGGGAATGTAAGTAAATGTTTCCTTGAGTTCTGTGAGATACTCTAGCGAATACTCAAATATAATAGGGAGGAGGTCATGGGAACCTGCAACTTGTAGCCATGTTAGACAGAAGTTGTGGGTAACCTGGGGACCTACTACTTGCAATGGGCATCTGAAGTAGAGGGACTGATCCCTAAACCTATGGAATCTGACACTGTGTTTACATAGGCAGTATCAGCGTTGAGTTAAATTATAGGTCACCCAGTTGTTGCAGAAGTGCTTCATTTATGGGGAAAAAAACCCAGACATCTGGTATCAGAAGTGAAGTGTTCTGTATAAAAATAAAAGAGAAGCACAGGAGGAAGGCTTTATTGAGTTTTCTCTATTGCATCTCTGTCTGGCTTTCCCATTGAATAGGGAGCAAGATCATCCACTAGGGGAGTAAAATATGATTGCTGAGGAGCTTTAGCTTTTTAGCTTTTAGTGAGATAATATTTATTTTAAATTTATATTTTCAGTGTTCTTTGGGTTTTTATCTAGCCACACCCCCCTACCAGGTACAGGGAAGGAGTAGATTTAAAAATTGGCTTTAACTGGGAATATGCTACATCCAAGCAAATAAAAGATATAGGAAGGCAAAATGTAAGAGCACAACCAAGGCAGGATTAAAGCTTTGCCTAGAATGTAAGATTGGGAAGGAGAGACGGAAGAATATGTAGGAAGTGATGGACAATGGAAAAGTGGCAGGATCAATAGATTGAAGGTGCTAGTGAGACTGAAGTAATTTTTGAGTTAAGATACTAGAGCAAATGAGCCTAAATCTTTGGAGGTAATGATCAGAAATTGAAATGTTTGACACTGGAAAGATGAAAAAGTTGTTGAAAATGACAAGTTTAATGTTAAGATGACAGCAATTTTATTAATTATGCAATTGTCAATTTTATCTTCTTTCTTCTTATTTCTTTCTGTAAAGTTTGCCTTTCTTGAGAAGAATAATTAATGCTTAGTAGGCTTTCAGAAGAATTATTTATGTACAGCCTTTTAAGATTTTCTGTTTCTTAAGATAAATAAATGGAATATTTCATTAAAAGATATGCTTTTGCACATATTTACATATTTTGAATATATTCTTAAATTAGCAGAAGTGACATTTCTTTTCTTGTATCTTTAAAATGCCATGTGAATCTATTGAAAAATAAAAATATTCACCAGTCTGATAAACCCAAATGGAATCTTACCTTTCATTTATTTGCTTGCATCTCAGGTTTAATATTTATTATATTATAGCAAATTAATATCTTTTTGTAAATTATTTTCTTTTCCTTTACACCATCACTCTTTGATTTGATCATTAATTTTATTGATTTAGAAGGCATTTTTTATATATTAAGAGTATTATTTTCTGTCATATAAATCATATAAACATTTTATAGTTTACCATTCTATTTAATTTTATTTATGATATTTTGACATAGAATTTTTTAAATCAAGTAACCTGATACTTCAATATTATTTATCTTTTTAGTTTTTGATTTTATACTTCGAGATAAATTTTTCATCCTCCAAATTATATAAACAGTAACATATTTTTATGATATATTTTTATAGATTGAAAGCATTTAAATTTTTAATTTGATTTTGTGTTATGTCAATTACATAGTTGTATTGCCACAATTAAATATCCCATATTTTCCTTATTTCTTTTTTGGTATATGGAGAAAAAAGTTGGAAAATGATCATTAATTTGGAGGAAAGGCAGATGAAGAAAAACTATCTTTCTAAAAGTTAGTATTTATGTTTTTCAGATCTAGGATCAATACTATAACTCGTATCTCTTTTATGGATATAATTCATTGACTAGTAATATGTACTCATTATTACTCCCTGAGAATAAAAATAGCAACAGTAAAACCTAAACAAAATCATATCTATTATTGAAAAACTGGGAACTATAAATACTGTAGTTTTAGACACAGGAAAGTTCAGAAACTAATGAATCAGAAATATTTTAGTCAATGCTAATTTTAAAAAGGACAAGTTCTACATGATTTGGGTAAAGTTTTGCTGGTCTGCTTGTTATTTTTGAAAATCTACCTTTTAAATGTTTAACTGAATTTATTTTTAAGTATATTAATTTAAGATATACTTAGACTATTACATAATTGTTCACTACCTAAATTATTTTTATATGTTCTTCAGGTTGTCTGCTAAATCATTATTAAATTACTCCACGTTTATGGGAACTCACACTATTGAATTACACAAGGGGGAAAAAGCGTATGAAACAAACAGCTGAGATAATCTTATTTTAAAAAGGAAACTGTATTTGTTTAGGACAGACTAGACTTTTAAAACTGAGTTTTATCAATTGCCTTGTCTGCAATTAGTGGAAATCATATTATAAAAAAAGCAGGACCAATTAGTTTTATACAAGTATTGTGCATTGAAAACTTTTTCATGAAAATGTCAGTTGACATTCCCAAAACTAAGCAGAGAACAATCTTCTTATATAAATTTAAAATTGTCTCTATGTTGTATGTATTATTTTGCTCCTTCTCTATCACAGTTGCCATCACATTAATGCAGGTCATTCATTCATTCATTTATTAAAAATGTAGATAGTGAGTACCTACTGTATACTGGGTATCTTCTAGGTGTTTTAGATATATCACTGAACTATGCAGACAAAAATCCCTGTACTTGTGGAATTTATATTCTAGCAGGAGAAAAGACAATGAACAATAAAAATAGCAATAGGTAAAGTATATTGCATGGAAGAGACAGCTTGTGTGTGTAGCAAGGAGAATCAGGAATGAACTGGGAAGGAGTTAGAATTCTAAGTTTAGCAGTCAGGATAGACCACATTGAGGTGATTGATGCTTAAGAAAAGACTTGAAGGATGTGAGGAAGTTAATACGAATATATCTGACTTAGAAGAACATTCCAAGCATTAAGAAGAGCTATGCAAAAGCCACAAGACTAAAGGGTCTCTTATATGTTGAAGAATAAAATAGAGGTCAATGTGCTTAGAATGGAATGAACAGAAGTGTGCAGAGTTTGGGATTAATTATGTAGGACCTAGAAGGCCATTGCGAAACTTTGAGTTCTACTGTGTTGTGAGACCACAATATGGAAGGGCAGAGACGGAGGCAGGTAGACTAATAAGGCAGGATCCTCAAATAATCAAAATGTGAGAAAAAGATGACTCCTATTTTTTTTTTTAGCAAAAAGATGGATTCAGTATCAACTCAGATGGGAAACTGCATCTGGAGATTTTAGCCAGGCTGTGGGAGACCATAACAGAGCTCAGATTTTGACATGTTGAGTATCAGATGGCTAGGTAGTTGGGTACAGAAGTCTGAAGTTCAGGACAAATGTCTGGATAGATGTGATTTAAGATCAGAAGAGATCACTTTGAAAGTGAATGTAGACAGAAAGAGAAAAAAAGAAGATGACTAAGGCCTGCACCTAGGGCACTTCCTCATTAATTCCACTCTAATGATTGGAAAACTAACTCTCCTCCATAATTTTAAGCTCTACCATATCTGGTGTAATCTCTCTACTATTATTATAGTTATTTTTCTACAACACAAATATTATCTCACATCTCCCACTGTGAGAGAAAAAAAAGTTACAAAAATTTTACCTTGATGTACAAATGCTGAAGGATTTGAACCATACTAACCTTCTTTCTTATCCTTCCTTTTTCATACCATGCCCTGTACCTCAGGCATATCACATGTCCTGTCAACCAAGTCACCAAATATTTTCATATTCTTTGAATTTTTTTAAAGATTTTATTTATTTATTTAAGAGCAGGGGCTGGGGAGAGGGAGAAGCAGGTTCCATGCTGAGAAGGGAGCTGGATGTGGGGTTCGATCCCAGAACCCTGAAATCATGACCTGAGCCGAAAGCAGACGCTTAAATGACTGAGCCACCCAGACTCACCTATTTTCATATTCTTACCTCTCTACTTTATTTTGTTTGAAATGTTCTTCCTAAGTGTTCATTCTTCTTTTTAGTTATGGTTTAAGAGTTAGCACTTTTATGTGGATTTTCCTGATCCTGGCACGTAAATGTGTCTTTACCTCCTCTGTACTTCTGTAATAGTTAGATGCAGTATCTTAGTAAAAAATCACCCTGAGGATTTCTTGAAGACAAATTTTATAGCCCATTTTAATCTAAAATAGTGTAGTTAATAGGATATACCTGGACTGAATGAATAAAAGAATGGAATGGTTCAATAAGAAACATTAAATTATTTGGATATGCATCAATAGTCAGTTTTAAAATTGCACATAAACTGATTACAAATAGATTTACTTATTTTTGGTACATGGTATGATAGAAAATATCATAAATACTTATTACTAGATATGTGTTCATTTCATTGAATGCTCCCTATCTACAATATATTTTATAACCTCTCTGTTAGTGAATCAGGCAAAAGTAATCTGAGAATGTGCTTATTCCAGAAGAATTATTTAGTGACAGATGTAATATATAAGGAGAGATTGATATAGTGAGGAACACTTTTTTAAATATCAATAATTAAAAGGAACATAGAGAAATTCAAATTAATAGACTGATTCAATATAAAAGGGCAAAATAACATCAGTCTATGTAAAAAAGAGTCATTAATATAAGGCTATTTTCATCTAGGCTGTTTCTAAAATGACAAAATGAAATTTATCTTTTGAAAAACAATGACATAAACAACAATTTCATTCTGACTGAGGATATTGTTTTCAAATTCTTTCTGATTAACCATGGTGGGATCGTTTGAACAGACCAAAACAATCAATTCATTTGAAAAGAGCTATGAGTACTACAAATATTTGACAACACATTCTGATATTCTCAAAATTGTAAAAGGATATAATAGTGTTTCAAGGCCTTGAGATGAGTTGTTTCCCTTTTTAACATTTTTATGTGCCATGTCTTACAAAAACATAAAATAATTTACCAAGAAGGGTGGCAGTTATACACAATACTCAGTGACCACCAATGCTTTCCAATATTTTAATTTTTTTTCTTTTTTGAGAATTATGACTGAGTTGTTATTGCATCAAATTAATGTTGTTTGAGTTTTAATAAGTGGCAGAATATTGGCTGATTTTTTTTTAGAAGTCTCAGACAGGTCTTCTCACTTTCCTTCCTTTCTGTTCATCCCCTCTCCTTCTCTTCCTCCCTCTTTTCTTTCCCTCCTCCTTCCTTCCATTATTCATTTCGCCAAATACATACTGAATATATAATTTAGTATTCTATGGCAGTTATATAAAGGAAATCGATAACACAGTCCTGTTTTGGTGAGGTTATAATATGGTTAAAGATAAAGTATAATAATATAAAATAATACAATAAAATAATATAAAAATATAATGTAATATAAATATAAAATAAAATAATATAAAAATATAAAAAACATTAAAATAAGACAAAAGTCATATGGGTAGTTACATGACAAAGGACACAAGATAAAAATGTTTAAGTTATTATCAATTTCTGCCAATGGAGAGATCAACATAGAATTAAATAGCCAGGAAAATCTTCATGGAAGATGCAAGAATTGTAAAGGCCCTTGAATAATGGTAAGGTTTCTATACGAAAAGAGAACAAATTATATTAGACAAAAAAACACTCTAGGTATATAAAATCTTAAGGTGCAGTGATATTGGGGATTAATCAAAAGGGCTTTACTAAAATTCCTTCATTAGACCACAACAATAATTCCAGTATGAAGTGACAGTAGATTTTCTATAGTGATAAAAGGTCAGATTACTCATGATAAAGTAAGTTAATAAAGGCAATAAGTTTAAAGAATTTTGGCATATAGGAGAGGGAAAAAGTGTCTAGTAAAATTTTTCTTTTGTTCTTTTTTAAGTGAGTAAAATCAATTAAGGTTTGAAGAGAAAGGAGATAGTCTTTATCTTCCATTTGAAAAAAAGAGATGTTAGAGAATAAAGTAAATAATAGAGCAAGGTTTTTTTTAATTATTGTTGTGTATATTTTAAAATAACTCCATAACATATAGAGTTTAAGACAACATTCAAAATGGGCATTCCAAAGGAGAAATTAAAGAAAGATTATTCCATCTTTGTGTATGGTGTAAGCAAAGGGTCGAGTTTGCGTCTTCTGTATATAGCTGTCCAATTTTCCCAGCACCATTTATTGAAGAGACTGTCTTTTTCCCATTGCATATTTTTTCCTGATTTATTGAAGATGAGTTGACCACAGAGTTGAGGGTCCGTATATGGGTTCTCTATTCTGTTCCATTGGTCTATGTGTCTGTTTTTGTGCCAAAACCATGCTGTCTTGGTGACGACAGCTTTGTAATATAGCTTGAAGTCAGGCAACGTGATGCCCCCAGCTTTGTTTTTCTTTTTTAACATTTCTGTGGTGATTTGGGGTCTTTCCTGGATCCATACAAACTTTAGGATTGTTTGTTCCAGCTCTGTTAAAAATGGGTATTTTGGTAAATATTGGTATTTTGATAGGGATGGCATTGAAATTATAGATTGCTCTGGGCAGCATATGGGAAAACAAACAGGGCTTCAGAGGGGAAGGGGTACAGGGAATGGGTTAGCCTGGTGATGGGTATTAAAGAGGGCACATATTGCAATGAGCACTGGGTGTTATATGCAAATAATGAATTATGGAACACTACATCAAAAACTAATGAAGTATTGTATGGTGACTAACATAACATAATATAAATAAACAAACAAACAAACAAATAAATAAATAAATCTAACATTGGGAAAAAAAAAAGAAAGATTAGTCCAATAAATATTCCTTCCTAGTATAAAGATGTTTACTTATTTCATGATATTTAAAGTTTTATTTAATTACATCTAAGACTTTGACATTGGGTTTCCTAATTTGGCTTGTCATGTTTTGATTTGCTCTGAATCTATTTACTTTGTATGTCCCATTACCTAAAATGTCTAGTACTTAAGTTAACCTAAGTATCTGATCCCTAAAATATGCTTAATTGGAATTTAAGTCTCTAATGTGCTATTGCTTTGGTATTACTGCTTGAAGTTTAATTAAGTTCATTGATCAATTAAGTTCATCTCAAAATGAAAAAAATAATTTACTTTGCCATGTCATGTCATAAACCAATTTCTAATATATAGAATTCACCTTACAGTAGTGATCAAGGCAGATTTTTAGAAGCTGAGAAGAGAATAGTATTTGTCAGGAAATCGATGTTCTGCTTAGAAAACTAAAGCAAAAACCATGAACATGTGTATGATCATAAGGCATAATTATATATTTCTGTAATTATTTTAATCTTCTATTTAAATATTAATTTTCCAAATTCCAATACAGTTGCCTTTTTTAATCCACTGACAATACCTGCTTATAAATGGGGTACATATCCCAAAAGATATCTTCTGAAATTTTCAAAGTGATTTAAAAGTACTACCTACAGTAGATATATTTTTGACAAAGAAATCTGTCTTAGGTATTTGAATAACATTATCCCAAGATTGAGATTCCTTTTCTAACCTATTCCTGTGTAAACTGCTTTATAATATATTATGCATCATTCTTCCCTATAGGGCCTAATATTTTGAAGGAGATCCTCCAAATAAATTCAAACTCAATAATAAAATCCATCCATTGTACCTCCTTATTGGTTATCCAAAAATTTTTGCTGATATTCATTGAAATAACTTACTAAATTGAATACTTTTCTTTATATAAATGATACATTTATTAAGCATTCATTTATTCTGTTTCTTAAAGACATCTAGTTTATTCAATATTTTAACACTTAATATCAATAAACATAATAACTTATTCAGGTTAATAACATGTTGTTACTTTCTTCTGCTGATAGTTGTTCTGTTTTGCATTATAGGTTCAACAAATTTAGTTGGTTTGTAGCATAGCGAATACCTGGTTGTTGTTTTTTTGCATATATACAAATACACACTTTATGTAATGTAAATGCTTCACAAATTTTGCTATTGTTCATATACCTGGAGCTACACGTGACATCCACTAAATAAAATATTTGGTGCTAAACTTCAAGAGACATAGTGGTCTTTTTTCACAAATTTTCTCTTAACTTCCTTTAATAAAGTCATAGCCAGGATTTTTATGAAAAATTATAAAAAGTATTCTGTACCATATATTTGACATCCAAATATTTTCCATTACTTGAAAAGTTAAAAATTTTTAATTTAATTTCAAACAGTAACCTATAAAGATACAATAGCAGCAATTGACTAAGATTTTTTTAACAAATTTAAACTCTTTAAATTATATTGTATTCTATGCATCCTTAGTACAAAGGTACTTAATAAAAGCAATTCTCAATATCATATTCTGTCTATGACTTACAAGTGAAAACCTAATCAGAAGTTGGAGTGTTAATTTTCTAAACAACAACAAAAATTGATATAGCTCATTTTAACTTACAAAAAATATTTTTTTCTCTGAAATGAATACTCTGGTGTCTTAAGTTTTTTGACATTGAAATATAAGGCTTAGTCCCACTGCTACTCTAAGGCCCAGTCCCTTATTATGCCTTTAGAAAACTGGTAGCCAAGCAGATATTTATCCCAGTATGATTAGATGATTTTTTCTCTGAGGAAATTGTCCAAGAAAAAATCATTTTAAAACTGCTTTTTAGAAATCTCTAAATAAAATCTCAATCCATGCCTGATCCTCTTTTATGGACTGAATTTTTATGTGCCTCTCCACCATTTATTTTTTTTTTTAAAGATTTTATTTATTTATTTGACAGAGAGAGAGACAGCGAGAGAGGGAACACAAGCAGGGGGACTGGGAGAGGGAGAAGCAGGCCTCCCGCTGAGCAGGGAGCCCGACGCGGGACTCGATCCCAGGACCCCGGGACCATGACCTGAGCCGAAGGCAGTCGCTTAACCAACTGAGCCACCCAGGAGCCCGCCTCTCCACCATTTATATATAGATGCCCCAATCTCCTGCACGGACGTATTTGAAGATGAGGCCTTTAAAGAAGTAATTAAGGTTAAATAAAATCATAAGTGTTGAGTCTTGATCCGATAGGATTAGTTTTATTAAAAAAAAAAAGAGAGAGAGACCCACAGAGCACTCTTTCTCTCTCTCCAAAGGCATGCACTGGGAAGAGAGGCCATGTGAAGACACAGCAAGAAGGTAGCCATTTGCAAGTGTAAAAGAAAGCTCTCACCAGAAATTAAATCAGTAAACCTCGATCTTGAACTTCTAGCTTTCAGAACTCTGAGAAAATAAACCTAGTCTCTAGTAATTTGTTATGGCAGCCTGAGCTGCCTAATACATGCATCCTCTAATGGTATGCTACCCTGTTTGAGAATCCCTGTTACATGAAAAAACTCCCATCTGTTTTTTAGGGCATCCCCTTTAAATGCAAATCAAGATTTATGAGCCATGTGAGGAGATCCTCTGAAATGATAGACGCCAAAGAAAGCTATACAAGTAATGTTATAGAAAGAGAGCAATGTAGGGGACAAAACAAAAATATAACATTAAAATTAAATGATAATTGCTATCTTCAGAGAGAGAAAAAGTTGAGATACAAATAGTACAATAAGAAACAGTCAACAAATAAGAGAAGTACACTTGGAACTTAAAAAACATGATAAAATTGATTTAAAAATTGAAAGATTGAGGGGCGCCTGGGTGGCTCAGTCATTGAGCATCTGCCTTCGGCTCAGGTCATGATCCCAGGGTCCTGGGATCGAGCCCCAAGTCGGGCTCCCTGCTCCACGGGAAGCCTGCTTCTCCCTCTCCTGCTCCACCTGCTTGTGTTCCCTCTCTGGCTATCTCTCTCTGTCAAATAAATAAAATCTTAAAAAAAAATTGAAAGATTGAAAGGAAAAATTCAGGTAATACCTAAGGTAAAACAAAAATACAAACATCTGAAAAGTAGAAAAATATGTAACAATGTTTGAGAATGATCATCTGACTAATAGGGAAAAGAAGTAGAAGAAGAAGGAGAAGGAAGAGGATGAGGAGATGGACAGGGAAGGAGGAGAAAATTATATAAGGAATAATACAAGAAAATTTCCAAAATTAAAAGAATAGTCTTTACATTACAAATGACAAACTTGTATGCAGCATACTGAACAGTGAATAAAAAGTAAGCCATAGCTTCATGAAGTTTTCTACACCCTTTGAGCAATGTGCAGAGAGAGACAGACAGAGAGAAACAGAGAGACAGATCTTACACAAATTTATCAAGCATCAAAATCCCCTTAACTGTCATACAACGACGACAACTGAGACAGCGAACTAATTCCCTCATTCTTCTGATGAAAAGTGATTTCCAAAATAGTATTCTAATTCCAACGTCATTCAAGAAACTAGGAAAAATTAAACTCGTGAAGTACTTCCTTTCAAAATATTTACCTATTTTATATGCTTTCTTGGGAAGCAACTGGAAGATATGTTTTTTGATCAAAATAAAAGAGTGAACTAAGAAAAAGGAAGATAGAGAGTTCAGGAGACAGGTCAAACACAGAGGAGAGACAGGCACATTTCCTGGTATGACAGTGATAGAAAATGCTGAAATGCCATTTTAGTGGGAAGTATGGTACTCCGCACTTAAGTAAGGAAAGGGTAGATTCCAGGAGAGTTATATATAATGGTGTGCTGGTGAATATTTGTCAAACAACATTCAAGAAAAATAAATAAATAAAAGTCCCATTTTTGTAGCGTTTGCTAATTTTTGTGGTGTAAATATTTAGGTAGACTGAAAATGTGACATCGCTGCCCAATGATCTGGGAAGAGATGCACACAATCAGTTCTCAAGTACTGGTTCAAAACAGCTTCAGCACACCACTTAATTCAAAGAAAAAATAGTGCTGAACAAATAAATTATCTTATTTATTTGACAGTTAAATAAAGTGTTTTCTGTTCCATCAGAGTATTTGAAAATGAATTAATTATGGACATCGGAAACTAAACAAAAGAGAAAATAAGGAAGTTACTAACTCCAGGAAGGCCAACAAGTAAATTAACAGCCCAGGGGAGGAAATGCAATATAATTATTGATTTAAACAAAAACTGAAATGATTGTGTAAGTAGGAACACAAAAAGAAAGTGAGGCTGGAGATTGTAAAAATTTTAAATCTACATTTCTTAGTGGAAAATCAATGGATAATATCTAAAATAAAAAGTAAGGGAGATATTTAAAAGCATAAAAAAGACATTATAAGAAACAGCCCAAATAATTAGAAGTAGTTAACTCTAGGGAATAAAAGGCAGGACAGGAAATAAATTTTCCTCTTATAAGCTTTTTGGTGCAGTTTGCTTTAGCTTTTAATATACATGTATATTTGATAAAATTAAAATTAAATTTAAAATTGGATAAACAACACATTATCTTCTATTGTAAAAATAGGATGGTGCTCTGTTTTAATGTTCTTTCACTTTGAAATTTTACTACATTTTTTAAAAAGATTTATTTATTTGTTTGAAAGAGGGAGGTGGAGGGAGGGAGAGAGGGAGAGAGTCTCAAGCAGAATCCATGCTGAGCGCAGAGTCCGATGCGGGCTCAATCTTACCATGCATCAGATCATGACCTGAGCCAAAACCAAGAGTTGGACGCTTAACCCACTGAGCCACCCAGGCTCCCTTACATTTTTTTTTTTAATGTATAAAATATGGGATCAAGAATGTATAGAGATGCTAAAACTAACGATGTAATGTATGGGGATTAACATAAGAATAAAAATAAATAAATAAATAAATAAATAAATAAATAAATAAATAAATAAATAAATAAA
>NC_058404.1:91555351-91558013 GCF_002201575.2 Neomonachus schauinslandi
AAATAAATAAATAAATAAATAAATAAATAAATAAATAAATAAATAAAAAAAAAAAGAATGTATAGAGATGGCTGTATTACTTAATACTAATGAATGGTATTGTCTAAAACCTTCCCAATACGATAATAACACCATGCAGACTTTGCTGCACTTCTCTAACATGTGGCACTGCCCATTCCAGCTGTTACTGATCTGTGGCTGGGAAAACAGCCTCCAATTGAGTGGCCAGTGCTTATTTTGCCTAAGGCCTTCCCTTGACTCCTGCTCCCACCCATTTTCCCTTTCATGGGTAAGTAGAGTTCATCTAGATTTCTAGCTATTTTCTACTCTGTTTTTTAAGAAGGAAATTTATCAGGTGCCTGGGTGGCTCAGTTGGTTAAGCGACTGCCTTCAGCTCAGGTCATGATCCCAGGGTCTTGGGATCGAGTCCCACATCGGGCTCCCGGCTCAGCGGGGAGCCTGCTTCTCCCTCTGACCCTCTCCCCTCTCATGCTGTTTCTCTCCTGCTCACTCTCTAATAAATAAATAAATAAATAAATAATCTTAAAAAAAAAAAGAAGGAAATTTATCAATTGTCTCACAATATCATTCTTCATCCGGGCTCTTCAGCAGTTTATCTACTGTAATTCCTCCTATTGTGGGCATTTGAAATTAACTTTTTACTAGTTTCCTGAGATAATTCATTATTTTCCCCTATTTTTCTACTTCTTTGTGCATTTCAACCAGGTTTTGAGGATAGTTTTGGGAATGAAGGGACTGTTACTCTGTTATAATTTCTGGTGGTTTTACATTAGTCCATAATGAGTAAGAAAAACTAACAAATTAAAAAAAACAAAGAAGTGAAAAAGTATTCAAATAAAAATCTCTTGTTGTGTACAAGGCATGTATTATAATAATGTGAATTACTTTGTGACCAAAATAGGACCATAAGTTTAGTACCCTAGTCTACAATAGACAGGAAATGCTGGCTTATATTTTGATATGGTAACAAATGCCTCTCCAGAACACCTGTAACAATAAAGCAGAATCACTTGATAGTCTTTCTTTCCTGTGATTTTACCTGTGTACAACTTTATTGCCCTTTTTAATATTGACTACATGTCATAGATAATATTATGTTTTATTTATACTCATTCCATTATTCTTGGGATTTTATATATTTTCATTTTTTTATGAGCAAATTGTATTTGTTTTTTTTTTTTTTAAAGTCATTTTTAGGGCCACCTTTTGTTAGCGTGTTCATCTAATTTCCCATGTTACTCGTATGTTATTTTGTTTCTAATATATAGGTTAAGCATTCGACATAACATTTTATATTTTAAAGTTTCAGGGAAAAAATCTTTTACATAAATTGTCAAATATTCAACAGAATTCATCTTCGTTAAAAAAATACTGGTATGACAGAAGCTAAGTTGATTTATTCATTTATTCAACAAATATCACTGAAGTAGCTTCTATATGCCAATACCATTCCAGGAATTTGCAATAGAGTAGTGGACAAATTAAGTGAAGGTCTTACTCTCATCAAGCTCACAGTTAACTCTGTATTGATAAAACCTATGTATACTATTTGAATTGTATTAATGCACCTTAAATTCTTTTTTTTTTTCATTTATCCCAGTTAAAAAAAAAATAGTTGATTTGCAATCCTGTGAGGTCTCACTAATTAAAGTTTTGTTTATAGCTTAATGCTAAGAATTACTAACATTAATTATCATTTGTGGTAATATAATTCAGGCATGTATAATTTTCAGTATGTGAAAATTAGCATTGGTGTTAGTGTTCTAGTTAACTCAGAGGGTATTTATTACATATTTTACTTCATTTGATGAATCCCGGGTGTGTCTCATATACATAGGGTAAAAGAAAGTTTAATCCAAGTGGATTTTTTAAATAACTTTAGCCTCTTATACAGTGTGACCAAAGACACTCTGAAATATTTTTTTTCTTGGACCTCAACTGTAATGTGCTAAAAAGAACATTTGACAGAGTCAAGATTTATATTTGCCGTAGATATTATTCAAGATTTTAAGAAAAGTAACCCAAAGATTTCAAGGAAGTTTTAACATCATTATTGTTATATCAGCACAATGGTTTACTGTGCGATATACAAATTTGGCTAAATTTATCTAGAACCTTGTATTTTGCCAAAGTAATGAAAATATATCTAAGTAGCTCTCCATGTTCCATAAGGAACTTTTCCCTCTGGGCCCAAAGTGTTGTTTCATATTACATATAACATAAATAAATAGGAGTCACAATGACCTAGTTGCCACCATAACACAAAAAGGTGCTAAATCTAATGTCAGAAATATAGTTCTGGGGTGCCTGGGTGGCTCAGTCGGTTAAGCCTCCAACTCTTGATTTCCGCTCAGGTCATGATCTCGGGGTCATGAGATTGAGACATGCGTGGGGCTCTGCACTCCGTGGAGTCAGCTTGAGATTCTCTATTTCCCTCTGCCTCTCCCCTTCCCCCCACTCTTTCTCTCTCTCTCTCTCTCTCAAAATAAATAAAATCTTAAAAAGAAAGAAAGAAAGAAAGAGAAAGAAAGAAAAAGAAAGAAAGAAAGAAAGAAGAAAGAAAGAGAAAGAAAGAAAGAAAGAAAGAAAGAAAGAAGAAAGAAAGAAAGAAAGAAAGAAAGAAAGAAAGAAAGAAAGAAAG
>NC_058404.1:91558023-91562824 GCF_002201575.2 Neomonachus schauinslandi
AAGAAAGAAAGAAAGAAAGAAAGAAAGAAAGAAAGAAAGAAAGAAAGAAAGAAAGAAAGAAAAAGAAAGAAAAAGAAAAATATAGCTCTACTGATCTTGTCCATTAACTCAACCTGGATATTTGCCACTCTGGGCCTCACTGTTCTGACAGGTTATCATTTATGGAATGAGATGTCTGGTTAGAAAATCTCTAAGTAATTGTAATTGACTCTAAAATTCTATGATTATATATTACATGTAGACACGGATAGGTAGGTACATACATATAAAAAATAAAAGAAATGACTGGGGCACCTGGCTGGGTCAGTCAAAAGAGTATGTGACTTTTGATGTGGATCATGAGTTCGACCCTCATGTGGGGTGTAGAGATTACTTAAATAAATAGAACTTAAAAAAAAATAAATGACTAAAACATTAGAAGTATAATCTAAAATACTGGTGTCTCTTCAAAGATTTTAATTAAAGTATCAAAAGTTATAGTTGTCAGATAGAATTAAACTTCTCCATGCCTTGGAAGCAATATATGTTGTGGGTAAAGAGAACATCTCTGGAATTAGATGTTTATTTATTAGCACAATCAGGGTGATGTCAATAATTAGATCATAGGGTTGCTATATTGTTTAAATGAGTTAATATATGCAGAGGGCATTGAACTACGCCTGGCACACAATAAGCATGAATAAACACTAGCTCACATTATTATTTCCACCAATATCATAAAATTGTACATTTTTTTAGAGGTTTAATGTGTTCTCACAACTGCCAGAGATTACAACTCTGTTAACCAAGATGTAGAATCTCTCTTATTGTCTACAAAAACATTGTTTACTTGTTTACAACAATTGAAATAAAAATATGTGGTATCTTTGCTATATGGAAAGTGGTTTTCCTGAGTAATAAGTTTGCTTTATAATATAATTGAGTGTTACTATCATTTTCTTCATATTTTAAAAGTATTTGCAACTTAAAAAATCACATAAAATATATAAATATATGCAGATTCACATATCAAAAATCTGAATGAATCAAGGTATTTAAGATGTGTGCACTTTTCTGTATGCTTATTATACTTCAATAAAACTTTTGCTGAAAAACAATTCTTTCCTTAGCAAAATGCAATATAAGCTCAACATTAATAGAAATTGTAAAGCTGTGATGGAAAGCAGGTATAGTGGTAGGAGGTAGAGAAGATTATTTCTTTCATATAACCAAAAAATTGAGTTTTGTACATGTTAATTCTCAAGTGAAAAATGTCAGTGGCAATGAAATTTGCATGCCATTACCTTAGCCTTCAAATAGTAAAATCTCTGAAGAATTATATATTTAAGTGCTTTCTTGCAGGTCTACATTCTATTCAGCAATCTCAGAGAGCCATTCCCTTTTCTTAAGTATATGCTCCTCATTTTCATGGAAAAGAATCGTGTGAAAAATGCTCATGAGGAAAAATAGAATGGATATAGGTATAACATGTGATAGAAATATGAATATAGTTGCTCTGGCTCTGAGTCATTTACTACATGCCCTAAAAAGAATTTTCTCATGAAAAAGTTGAATGTGCATTTTTAACTTTACAGATTCATATATTTATCCAATTGTGTTGAAGGAAAATATCTTGTTAATGTAGGTTTATATATATAAAATATATAAATATATGTAATGTAGGTGTGTATGTTATCAACAAATAATAGAACATAAAACATAATATATAACATATGATATATTACAATATATGTAATATTTAATGATTTAATGGCCATATTCAATTCGGAAATATTACGAGACACATACACAACCTATATACCCTTAAAATAATTTATGTCTAAAAGAAGGAAATCATGATATATGTCTTGAATATTAAGGTTTTATTACTTAAAACTTGTTAAAATTTAAGAGACTAACATTCTATTGTACTTTTTACATCATTCTGTCAAATGACTGTCATGTAATCAGCTCCCAAGAATGATGAGAGAAATAGAAATTTTCTTATTCATAATATATGTATTATATCATTAATTCTACACCACAGGTGTTTTATATATTAACTTTTTTTATTTTTGTAGGTGCTTTTTGATAAAGGTATAAATTCAAATAAAGTTATCCAAATAAGAGTAACATATTGGTTAATTCCTTTGGTTTTGCTATAGTATTTATCAATCCAAATCAGATCATTCTATTTTTTCTTAAACAAAACATCTGTCTAAAGTTAATTTTTTTAAAGATGTTCAGCAAGTAGTGTAATTATTAGGTACACAGTTTCACAGGGACGCTAAATAAAATTTTACATCTGTATGATATTTGTATGTACATAAAGCCATTTCATATTAAAATGGCTATTTACAGCAATGCTGGAATGAACGTGACTGTGAGAGAAAAAGTGAATTTATATGTTGAAGCTATTGTAAAAATTATTACTGTGTAGAGGATGTAGAAACTTATTTTTCTGGAAAATTCTTTTTTTAGTATGGTAACAGGAAAGAGCACAGTATTAGGTCCAGATGAAGCTAGATTTTTATCCTTTGAGGATCATGCACTAACAACTTCACCTTGATCAAGTAGACATTGTTCTCCCAATATCCATTTTGCCACTGATACCTATGGGCCTTGATGTTTAGAAGTTCAGTTTCTTCAACAAAAACTAGGAGAAAAATGTGTAACTTTTAATATTGTAGAGATTGTGAATTGTTATAAAATACTTCACTTATTGCAATGTATTTACCAAAAATCATGAGTCTTATTATTGCTCTTGAAATTATCTAAGGGTGCACATGATGAATAGTATATAAATAGCATCCATTAATACATCTTTTAAGAATTACCATATCAGAGAGTGACAAAAAGGAATAAAAAAGGGTGCTCCAGTCTCATGTGTTCAAGTAGTTAATATTATGTTAGGAAAAACAGACAACAAATATGTAAAGGAACCAATAATTATATACTTAGAACAGATTTTAAGTTTTGTGAATGTAACAAACAAGGCACCCTGATGGACATAAATTGGTCAGAGTGGGCACCACCCTTAGATCAGATCATCAAGACTTTTCTAAGGTGTTAACATTTGAATGGATATATAGAGAGAGAACCACCCATGCAAAAAAAAAAAAAAAAATGACCTTTTTTTTTTTGCCAAAATTCTTGGCAAGAATATGGAGAATTTGGAACCCTTGTGCACTCTTGGAGGGAAAGTAAAATAGTGTAAAAATTATGGAAAATAGTATAGGGATTCCTCAAAAAGTTAAAAATAGAATTGCCATGTGGTCTAGCAATTCCACTTCTGGGTATCCAAAAGAATATCCAAAATAATTAAAAGAGGTTCTGCAAGAGATAGTTGTACACCCATGATCATGTCAGCATTACTCAGGTAAAGCCAAAAAGTGGAATCAACCCAAATGACCATGGATGATGAATGGATTAACAAAATACAATATATACATACAATGAAATATCATTCAGCCTTTTAAAAAGAAGGAAATTCTGGTACATGCTACAACATGGATAAACCTGGAAGACATAATGCTAAGTGTAATAAGCCAGTCACAAAAAGATAAATACTATATGATTCTACATGTATGAAGCATCTAGAGTAGTCAAATTCACAGAAACAGAAAGTAGGATGGTGGCTGCCAGTAGTGGAGGGAGGGGGAAATGAGAACTTGTTCTTTAATGGGTACAGAAATTCAGTTTTTCAAGATTAAAAACGTTCTGGAGATTTGTTACTCAACATTGTGAATATACTTGATACTACTGAACTGTACATTTAAAAATGGTTCATATGCTAAATTTTATGTGTATTTTGCCATTGTTTTAAGAAAAAGCATCATGATGATCATGTTTAAAACAAAGAGAACAGCATAAGTCAATATCTAGAAGGGTGGATGAAAATAAAACAACTTGGTACAACTACTCTAGGAACAAAAATCCAAAAGTTTAAGGACCCTCAATTGTTAAAGATTGTCCAAGGTCATAAAGAAGATGTATTTATATACAATGGAATATTATGCAGCCATCAAGAATGAAATCTTGCCATTTGCAATGACGTGGATGGAACTAGAGGGTATTATGCTAAGCGAAATAAGTCAATCAGAGAAAGAAAAGTATCATATGATCTCACTGATATGAGGAATTTAAGAAACAAGACAGAGGAACATAGGGGAAGTTAGGAAAAAATGAAACAAGATGAAACCAGGGAGGGAGACAAAACATAAGAGACTCTTAATCTCAGGAAACAAACTGAGGGTTGCTGGAGTGGTGGGGGGTGGGAGGGATGGGGTGGCTGGGTGATAGACATTGGGGAGGGTATGTGCTATGGTGAGCTCTGTGAATTGTGAAAGACTGATGAATCACAGACCTGTACCATTGAAAAAAATAATACATTTTATGTTAAAAAAAAAAAAAGAAGAGAGTAGGAAGGGAAAAAATGAATGGGGGGAAATCGGAGGGGAGGACAAACTAAGAGAGACTATGGACTCTGAGAAATAAACTGAGGGTTTTAGAGGAGGGGTGTGGGGGGATGGGTTAGCCCAGTGATGGGTATTAAGGAGGGCACATACTGCATGGAGCACTGGGTGTTATATGCAAACAATGAATCATGGAACACTACATCAAAAACTAATGATGTAATGTATAGTGACTAACATAATAAAATAAAAAAAAAAGATTGTCCAAGGTCTTGTGGGCCATTATTAAGACATTTAATATCACACAAAGCAAAATAAGAATGTACTGAAGTGTTGCAGATCAAGCAACAACTTCATAGGTAGATAGATAGATAGATAGATAGATAGATAGATAGATAGATAGATAG
>NC_058404.1:91562834-91578268 GCF_002201575.2 Neomonachus schauinslandi
TAGATAGATAGATAGATAGATAGATAGATAGATAGATAGATAGATAGATAGATAGATAGATGATAGATAGATGATAGATATCTCCTCATCACCACCATCCCTCACTTTATATCTAGGGCAAACTTTGTTACAAGACCTATGGACAAAGATATTCATAAAGATTAATAAAACTTGGGAGTAAGGAAGAAAAAACAAAGGAAAGGGAATGTATAGGATGAAAGGGGAAGAGGAGGGAGAGAGTGGTATCACAGAGCAACAAGGCAGGAAGCAGAATCTGCAGGGAAATTTGGTCAGGATAGTAAATAGACTTTTTAGGAAAAGTGTGTTTAATTTTCAGTTTTACATTGTTTGCATTGCCACTTAGTAAATGTTCCCCAGCTTCTTAAATCTTCAGTTAATCTGCCACAAGTACAAATGCCTTGTGTAAGTGTTTCAGAGAAAAAAAAAAAAAAACAAGGATCAGATTGGGTTTCTTGTCTGGTTCAATGAGGTACTAAGAAAACATAACAGCCAGATGAGTGAGATATATTTGAGAAAGGGAGTTCATCAAAAGCTGAAACTTCAAACCCTAGAGAATGAAACCCCTCAGGAAGTTACAACACTTTCAGGAAAGGCACTGGATTACCCACCTGACTTAAGTAAGGGTTCCTGAGCCGATCTAAATCTTAGAGAGCAGTGAAACTTAAGCTGACATGTGAATTTAAAATAAATGAATAAAAATCAAGTCTTGAGGACTTCCTGAAGTATTATTTTTGTACTGTCTTACGGACATCTCAGGAGCACGTGTGTATAGTTCACAATGTTTACTCATGATTTGTGCTCAACAAATATTCTTTCGATAAACAGCTGAACACCAATATCAATGTATTACCAAATAATGCCACTTTCTCCATGGTCTTCTACATTTGAAAACATTGCTTAACAAAATTTGCACCCACCACAACCTCCCACTTCAAAATCACACTCTGGGTGAAGACATGCTGCTTATTATTCTCATGTTAAGATCACACATCTTCAACTCCTCTCCACCTCAGGTACCTTATCCTTCTAACTCATTCAGATTTCTCCTCTACTCCTTCATCCAGAACTTTTTTCCCTAAACAATCTCTTCTCCTAAATCATATAATTTCCCTTTGTTGTTGTGTTTTCCTCCTGCTTTCCATAAGAACATGTGTGAAAGCATTAGTTAAATAAATAATAAACAAAATATCTCTGAATTTTGTTGTTTTTCAGCTATATCCTTACTCTAGCCCTTTATTCTCAAATGTCTTGATAGAAAATACTACTTAAAAAGTAGCCTCTAAACATGCTTATGTTGTATATGTTATTAATTCAATAATGAGTATTAAAATAGCTCAATATATAATCTTTTAGCAAAGGACCTTTATCAACATAGAAAGTTCAACAATATTCCAAATGTTTTCATAAGAGGTAACGTACTTCAACAATTTGACTAAATATGTCTACTTAGTAGAGTTTCTATGAAAATCTATTGTATAACGATACAGCTCGGCTCATCCTTATTCCAGTCAATTGGCACATCTTTAACAAAAGACACATCTAGACATTTACAATACCTGTGTAAGCTCAGGTAAGTTTTGCACTTAACTTTTTTCTCTTGTAAATCATAGAAATTATATCTACTTTATAAGGTTTTAAATGAATATATATATATATATATATATATATGTCATCAGGCATAGAACTGATATTCAATGCATATTTTTATTAATTCATTGATTCTATTTGTTTCTCAATTTAAGCTTCTGAGTGTAGCTTTTTCCTTTTAAAAAACATGTTTTAGGGGCACTTGGGTGGCTCAGTCATTAAGTGTCTGCCTTCAGCTCAGGTCATGATCCCAGGGATCGAGCGCCGCATCAGGCTCCCTGCTCAGCAAGGAGCCTGCTTCTCCCTTCCCTACTCCCCCTGCTTGTGTTCCTTCTCTCGCTATGTCTCTTTCTGTCAAATAAATAAATAAAATCTTTAAAAATAATAATAATAAAAATAAAAAACATGTTTTAGACTTAGAGATAGACAAAGGAGTCTGAAACCTATAGGTAGATGATAATTTTTAGTACGTGAAAATTTGGGAGGCCATACAAGGGTATTTTTCATACATCTAGCTTCCAAACTGCAGTAGAGAACCCCTGATATATTATTTAGATGGAAGGGAACAGATTCACTTAAGTAGTTTAAAACAGTTATGTAGGAGAGGCTCAGTCTAAGGATGCTGATGATTTATAGACCAAAGGCAACAGGACACAGAGACAGAAATCATTGCAGGCTGGGGCCTCCGCTAGAATAAGGCATTTCCGGGTGTCTCAGCTGCAGCATTTTGTCGCTCTTCCCCCTAGTGGCTGCCACGACAATTACATGATTGGTGTGACTAGCACAGCGCTGAGAGGGTACTGTTATGTGCTAGTTTTCTTGGGGCTGGGACTGTGCTCTAAACCTGAATTGTTTTACAAGCAGAGCATAATGCCTTCAGCCTGAAACAGCTACTAAAAATCAGTGTACAGCATAAGAGAAAAAAGTAAGAATTACTTTAAATTAATTGTGGTATAGAATTCACAAAAGAAATGAGAGGCTCCAGAACCAGCATGCATTTATTAGTTAAGGTAGCTTCACTATCTAGGTTATATCATTTTACCTACAGCATTTTAAAAATTGCTTTTCTAAACTATCTAACCTCAAGTGAGGCAGGTAAAAACTAATTTATGGCTTATATGCATATTAGGTAATAATGTGATGTGATCCTTTGCTTACTAATTACAAATTTAAACTTTAAAATTATCAGTTATTTTGTCTTCTTCAAATATTTATTTTGCTGTACATTAAAAAAACACTTGAAGGAATATTTAAATATACAAGATAAGAAAATTTTTCATTGTAAAATTAAGAATCATGCTCCATCGAGTCGAAGAATATTGGAAATATTAATCATATTTAAAAAATGGGTAAACCATGTTTGTTCTACCTTTAAGTGACTCTAACATACGTGCATCTAACCTACACAAGCATTTAAAATGTGTCAAATAAATCATGAGGTTTAAAATAATTGTAATGACTAGAATGAGTCTGTATTCAAATACATTTTAAGGTATGGATTTTTGAAGTACAAATATAGATTTTGTAAAAGTAATTCTGTTTGCTAATTTTTTAAAAGATTTTATTTATTTATTTGAGACAGAGAGAATGAGAGAGAGAGAGAGCACATGAGAGGGGGGAGGGTCAGAGGGAGAAGCAGGCTCCCTGCCGAGCAGGGAGCCCAATGCGGGACTCGATCCAGGGACTCCAGGATCATGACCTGAGCTGAAAGCAGTTGCTTAACCAACTGAGCCACCCAGGCACCCACTCTTTGCTAATTTTAACAGATGTATTATCTTTGTAAAAAGAAGAAAATTCTGGAAAATATTAAGATGGTATTTTCAATACTTAGAGAATCAGTAATATTTTAGTACATATTTTTCCACCAATATATACTACTTATACACACACATACACATGCAACTATATGTGATTTTAAAATATGGCATAATATAAAAATTTTACAATGCTTAGTTTTTCACTCAGTATATTAATGAACATTTTCTGTGTTTCTAATATTCTTCTAAGTTATAGTTTTTAATGGCTGATATGATTTTATCACATGCAGATACTGTACTTTGACCAATCTCTTCTGTTAGACATTTGAGTTTGTATCAGTCCTTCACAAAATTATGCAATAAAATTTCTACTTAAGAAATAATCAAAACTCTATAAGTGGCAGCAGAAACATGATTAACTAAAAATGATAAATTGAACTTCATGAAAATTAAAACCTTGTTGTTCTTGGGAAGGCACTGCTAATACAATAAAAAAAGGAAGGTAAGGATTGGGAGAAAATGTTTGCGAATCACATATCTGAGTATGTAGAATATACGAGCAATCTTAAAAACAACCCAACCAAGCAGTGGGTAAAAAATACCAGAGACATGGGCGCCTGGGTGGCTCAGTTGGTTAAGCGACTGCCTTCGGCTCAGGTCATGATCCTGGAGTCCCGGGGTCGAGTCCCGCATCGGGCTCCCTGCTCGGCAGGGAGTCTGCTTCTCCCTCTGACCCTCTCCCCTCTCGTGCTCTCTGTCTCTCATTCTCTCTCTCAAATAAATAAATAAATAAATAAATCTTAAAAAAAAAATACCAGAGACACATTACCATGAAGAGATTAGAGTGACAAATAAGACCATAAAAGTATGTTCCACATCATTAGCCATTGGGCAAATAAAAATTAAAACCATGATGAGCTCCCACTACATACCTATTAGAATGTCTGGAGAAAACAAAAATAACATTCTGACAATACCAAGTGCTAATGACATGGGGACCTGGTTCACTCACATGCTGTTTGGAATAAAAAATGGTACTGCCATGCTGGAAAATTGTTCAGCAGTTTCTTAAAAATTAAACCTACACTTACGTTATGACCCAGGAATTCCAATCCAGAATATCTACTCTACAGATGTGAAAACTTACTTTCACACAAGAACCTGCATAAAAAATGTTTATAGCAGCTTTGTTCATAATTGCCAAAACCTGGAAATAGCCCAAATGTTCTCCAGTAAGTGAATAGGTTAACATATGTTGGCATATCCAAACAATTTAATAATACTCAGAAGTAAAAAGGAACAAACCTTTGATACACACTATAACTTGGGTAAATTCCATAGGCATTATTCTGAGTGGAAGAAGGATATCCCAGAATATTACTTACTCAATACTTCAGTTACTTGACATTCTAGAAAAATCAAAATTGTAGTGTTGGAGGACACATTAGTAGTGGCCAGAGGTAATGGGGGGGGGGAGGGAATGAATACAAAAGAATAGCACAAGGGAGTTTTAGGGATGACAGAATTATTCTGCATCCTGATTATGGTGGTAGTTACAGGTGTTATGTGTGTGTTAACATTTTCAGAACTTCATAAGGAAAAAAGTCAGTTCTGTTCTTTGAATATTAAAAAAAAATTCTTTCAGTCACAACATACTTACTACTGCTTTAAACAGTATGGCATCATGTTAAAAAACATATATATTTGCATCACTTAATATTGCCTTTCACCTTTGGATAATTGAAATGGAGTTAATGAGCCAAGAGACATTATAATTTTTTTATTTTTTTAAAGATTTTATTTATTTATTTGACAGAGAGAGACACAGGGAGAGAGGGAACACGAGCAGGGGGAGTGGGAGAGGGAGAAGCAGGCTTCCCGCCAAGCAGGGAGCCCAATATGGGACTTGATCCCAGAACCTGGGATCATGACCTGAGCCAAAGGCAGACGCTTAACGACTGAGCCACCCAGGTGCCCCGACATTATAATTTTTTAAAATAAAAACATATTTGTGGGGAATTTACACTTACCCTAAATTATGTAACATTGTCCATTTCTTGTACTTTCACCAACACAAAATCTTACTCTTTCATTTTTGCCCTGTTTTAGGCAAAGCCAAACTATATGTACATTTATATTTGTTTGCTTACTACTGAGGCTGATGTTTGATTTTATATTCTAGTCCATTTGTATCATTCTCACTATTTTCTTTTCTTCTGTGACATTTTATGAAGAACATTTCTACCCTAGAAGAATTTGATATAACCTATTCGTTTGGCATTGCTTTGCCTCCAGTGGTCAGGAAATTTTAATTTGTTTTGAACCATTCACTAAATGAAGATGCACAATTAGGCTGCTACTTGGAAGACATAACTTCCTGCACGTTATTAGTCGTTTATGTCTCTCTCATCTGCTTAGCCTTGAATAACAGTGCTGTGAGCTGTCAGTGACTACTGCACGAGCTGGGAAATTACACCACGAAGCAAATTTGATTTTACTGAAAGGACTTTCCACGGGACAAAAGCATAGATCTCTGTTCACACAGTTCTGGACTCGTGCTAACAACTCATACTGTTGCAGGGCAGCTGCCAAGAAATGGTGTAAGAGGCCTAATGAATAGAAAAGCCATACTGCCTGAGTTCTACTCTGGAGCATTTTAGCACCTGGAGTGCATAGAGTGGCATGTAAAATCAGAAGTCTGACTAAATTGGTTCGCTCTCATACACTGGGACCCAGCACAAATTCTTTTATTCCATAGCATGAACAGGTTATTAGAAATTTTTGTGCAGTTCATTACAGGAGGTTACATGTTTCTGTTTAGAAAAGAACTGGAAATTTCCTTGAATGGCATTTTGAACATTTGGAAGTACCCTCAGACATCATCTGTAATTTTTAATTTATTTATTAATAGACCTCTTACTGAATGCGTGTGTGTGTGTGTTTGTGTGTGTATTTAGGTGTGCCTTGAGGGCAAAGGACATAAAACATAGGAATTGAAGGTGGACATCTCCCTGAAGTCCCCTAGTTTTGATTGTTGCTATGACCACAGGTCCGATTTGAAGGTGTATGTCTTAACAGAAGCAGATAATAAATTTGTATAATATTATGCAGCCTTTGCATTTAGCCATGCTAAAATTATTGGAATTTTTTCGAGGTCTTGTGAAAAGCAAAAGAGCTATTTCAGTATTTGTGGTGACAATTTAAAATAAAAATTCTTTTCAAGGGAGCACTTCTATGGAAATGGTTTAATTTATTAGTTTCAGCAAAAGTTTAACATATTTTCCATTTACTCTTTGCAACATTTGACATCTTTGGTTGTCAAGGCAACAGGTATGATTGTCATATAAATAAAAAGCAGCAGAAATAAAGATTATATATTTATATGAAACTAGTCTCATGATGGGTATTTCTTTTAAGAAAAACAGAAAATTATAAAGGTAATTAAGAAGAGTTATTTATAGGGCACCTGGGTGGCTCAGTCAGTTAAGCATCTACCTTTGGTCACGATGGGGGAGGGCAGGTCCCTGCTTAGCAAGGAGTCTGCTTCTTCTTCCTCTGCTCCTCCCCCTGGATTGTGCTCTCTCGTGCTTTCTCTCTCTCACTCACTCTCTCTCAAATGAATAATAAAAATCTTAAAAAAAAAAAAGAAGAGTAACTTATAGTTATGTCTATTATTACTTAGTGATGACCCCCTTAAAATAATTTCTGGAAGAAATAATTTATCATTTTCTAAATAACATGGATAAACTAATACCAAAACTTTCCTAAACTGTTTCTTTAAGTTCAGTAAATTATAGCCACTGAAGTAAAATATACTGTAGAAAAAGGTCATGTTTGACTGCCTTCGGCATGGTCTCTCATACCCACCCTCTTGTCATTCATCTTCAAGACATCTGCCTCCCCTGAGCAGAGCCCTATCCCCATCACCCCTGCTGTCCGATCTAGTTTCTTAATCAACAGTACAGTCAAAACATCTATTCAGTCTTCAGTGCCATGCTTTGACTTCTCAGTGGAGGTTCTTAGCTTGACAACTTATGCACTAATTATGTTCACAGTGTATTCAACTGCAAATTCATGTAATGTGTAATATTTGAAGTCTATTTTCCTGAAGACAATAATCCTACCTTTGTTGCTATGAAAGTTGATATCCGTTTTAAACCACATCTGTATAAGGCAGATACTGTGCGACCTGTGGGTATGGATTTTCAACATGAGTTGGCATTCATAGTACATTTAGCCCTCCGATAATATCCCAGTTATTGCTTATACTTAATAAAATTATCAGTGATAACTTAAATAATGCTATTATTGAATTCTGAGGATTTGAAAGTGCAGTAAACTATTAAACCAAAGTTTTTAGTTAATATACAAAATATGGAAAAAAGTTAATAAATTATATAAATGTTAAAATGGATAAGCTCATTAAAAACCCATTACTTCTATTGCAATATCAGTAAAAGCTTAATAGGTTGTGATTATGGGCCAATTTTCCAGCTGAGGCTTCTTGTTCTTGCAAAATGTAAACAGGAAGAAAAAGCAGTTTGACATCAAAACTGTGGTACAACCAGATTTAATCCTACTTTGAAAAGATAAGCTAAGTCTGGCACACTTTATTTTTCATTAATTTTTAATCTTTTACATTTAATACAGATGCAAGATTTTATGTACATAAGATGTATGTATGAAGTCATGTGTATGTGGCCACATATTCTTACAACAGTTGCTTAGCTACTTTGATTATGATCTTCATGCGGTAGAATGGTTATAATAATATGGACCTTTCTCCCACTGATTTTTCACCCATTGCTACTTTACCATGTATCTGGTGTGATTATCAAACTGCTTGTTGGACAAACACTTAACAACAAACATTGTTCAGAACCACCACCAAAAAAACAAACACCAAAATAAGGATATAATTTCTTACAACCGCCTGGCACATTCAGCTGCTGTTATTTCTCAGACAATTCAAATTGAACCGAATTTGTGGAGCCTGATTCATTGAGTTTTTAAAACACTTCTGTTTCCCTAACTTTTGATTATTTTCTAATTACAAAGTAGTAACTACCATTTATATCAACCCACTACAGTATCTCCATCCATCATATTTGTACTAGAAAGAATGGCATTTTGGTGACAACATAATAAAAGTGTTCTATGATTTTTTTATCAGCTATCTTGACTTGCAACTTAAAGTTTAGTAAAATTCATAGGTCGTGTTGAATGGATTTTATGTGTGCCAAAAATGGCATTTATGATGAAGCTTCACAATTTTAAACATCTTCATTTTATCTGCTACATGAAACCAAACTTGCTGGTCACCTTCCAAAGAACATACAGATTTTAGATACTTAATTTTTGTAACCCCGAATAAAATGCCCCAATAGTTTAAAGCTGTTCTTATCATCATTATTATCAAAACAAGTGGTAATGGAGAGGATGTGATACCTTGGTATATCTCTGTTCTCTATGGTTCAAAAACCCTTGTGAGCATATTTTCAGGATTCCTAGAAGATGTAACAAACGAAGCAAGAGATTAATTTACTTAAACACCTTGAAGACATTAATAACCATTAACAGAAAGGCACTCTCATAAGCAAATCTCTGGGGCGCCTGGGTGGCTCAGTTGGTTAAGCGACTGCCTTCGGCTCAGGTCATGATCCTGGAGTCCCAGGATCGGGTCCCGCATCGGGCTCCCTGCTCCACAGGGAGCCTGCTTCTCCCTCTGACCCTCCCCCCTCTCATGTGCTCTCTGTCTCTCTCATTCTCTCTGTCTCAGATAAATAAATAAGCAAATCTCTGTATCACAACATTTGAAAACATTTTAAGGTTAATCAAAGTTTATTTTGAAAGATTAGAGAACACTGTAGATATGCCGCTGTTGTAATTTTATTTATCCAGCTTCTACGGATGAATGTTTTCCTAAAGTACACACAAAATAAAAGGGGTGATTAGGAACATGATTCTGAGGACTCGTCCTAACACTATGTAAACGGAGAAGAAGCCTACTGGGAAAAAATATTAATGTATCGTCTTCACTTTGACCCTGAACAGAGCATAGGATATTCTAAGGACTGTCATGTTATTCATTTGTTCATGAAACATGTTCCTAGTCAATATAATTGGCATAATTACTTCAAATTCTTTATTCCAAGATGCAGATCTGGAGATATTTTACTATTGATGTTAGAAAATAGAGCTTCACTAGTTCACAATACAATAGACTTATCTGAGATCCTTCAGAGAAATGGATCTTTATTAAAATGAACAACCATAAGACTACATTAAAAATTCCAACCATACTATATTAATTAGAGACACAGCTAAAGCAAAATAAAACAAAAAGATTAAAAATATTAAATAGAAAACAGTATACCATGAATATGTCTAAAAATAGAAATTAGCTTATGATCATTTCAATGAGACAAAATAGCAAATAGCTCTATATCAAAAAAAGGAGATTTTTATATTAATGAAAGATGCAATCAACCAAGAAGATATAATAGCCTACTGTGCATATTACAACAAAGCACTGAATATGTTAAAATTATTATAAATAATATGATAATTTTTAATTTTTTAAATTTTCCAACTGAAAAATGTTAAATATTGAAAATCTGTAATCATAGTGAAAGCAATTAGCCTTTTAAATGGACAGGTCATGTAACAGAACATAAAGAAGGATTTGGAAGATAGCAATTAGACAATTAAGATTCTTTTCATTTTTATATACACAAACACAACTTTGCACATATATGGAATATATAATGTTTAAATACTCACCAAATATGCCCAAAATTAGACAAAAGAAAATATTTTTATATTTCAAAAGGCAGAGATCATTCCACCTACGTTCCTTATTACAAAGCAGCAATATTTTGAACTTAGCAAAAGAACTAACAAAAATAATCCATAACCAGGAAATGGTTTAAAATATTCCCCAAAAGAAATTATCAAAATTAAAAAGACATTGAAACTAGTGGCTGCCGGGTGCCTGGGTGGCTCAGTTGGTTAAGCGACTGCCTTCGGCTCAGGTCATGATCCCAGGGTCCTGGGATCGAGCCCCTCATTGGGCTCCCTGCTCAGCGGGAGCCTGCTTCTCCCTCTGCCTGTGGCTCCCCTTGCTTGTGCTCTCTCTCTGTGTCAAATAAATAAATAAAGGGGCGCCTGGGTGGCTCAGTCGTTAAGCGTCTGCCTTTGGCTCGGGTCATGATCCCAGAGTCCTGGGATCAAGCCCCGCTTTGGGCTCCCTTCTCAGTGGGAAGCCTGCTTCTCCCTCTCCCACTCCCCCTGCTTGTGTTCCCTCTCTCGCTGTGTCTCTCTCTGTCAAAGAAATAAATAAAATCTTAAAAAAATAATAAAAATAAAAATAAATGAATAAATAAATAAAATCCTTAAAAAAAAAAAAAAGAAAAGAAACTAGGGGCCGCCAATAAATATTCAGAGTGTGGAAGGCCATATAATGCTATACTCTTGCACATGTTTAGGCAGTCCTGGGCTTGAGTCCCAAATCCGCCCTTACTAAATGTGTAACCTTGGATAATTTACTTCACCTTACATAGGCATTGAAAATGCTTAGCATAATGTCTGTACAAAGACACCCAGGAAATAGTAATTATTAACACATTTATCAGAAGAAAGTATATACCTTTAAGGAGATCAACTTGAAAATAAGAAAGACTGAAAAAAAATGTAAAAATAAGAAAGACTGGAAATAAATGAACTAAATATTCAACTCAAGTACATTTAAAGAAAAAAATGCATTAAAAAAAGAGGGGCATTAATAAAGATAAAAGGAGAAATTAATGAAAAAGGTGACCAAAGTACCCATTGATTTGATCAGTAATATCTAAAATTCTTTCTGTGGAAAGATCAATAAAATAGACAACTCTAAGAACAGAATCCACTAAGGAAATATTAGAGGTGAATACACAAAAATGCTTTAGCTGTCATGTACATCAATAGTAACATAACAGAGAATATGATGGGAATAAAAGAACACATTCAAAAGAGCTAGGGTAACTATAAAATATTAATAATTAACCTTAACAAATAACCTGCCAAACAAAATATAAGAACATGAAACTATAGAGGATACATCCCAAGAACTGATTACATGGAAATGCACGTTAATTTTCAAGATGTGAATGTAAAATATTTTAGATATTTTATTTTATTTATTATTTTTTAAAGATTTTATTTATTTATTTGAGAGAAAGAGAGAGCAAGAGCATGGGGAGGGGCAAAAGGAAAGGGAGAAGCAGACTCCCCGCTGAGGAGGGAGCCCTAGGCTTCAATAGTAACACCTCTTCAAAATTTTTTTTTTTAAAGATTTTATTTATTTATTTGAGACAGGGAGAATGAGAGGGAGGAGGGTTAGAGGGAGAAGCAGACTCCCCGCCGAGCAGGGAGCCCGATGCGGGACTCGATCCCGGGACTCCAGGATCATGACCTGAGCCGAAGGCAGTCGCTTAACCAACTGAGCCACCCAGGTGCCCCACACCTCTTCAAATTTAAATACAAACTGTGAGAGAGAACTTGTTCTCCCACGTTTGAAAAATAAAATTATTACATCAAGGGATATAAATAATATTTGTGCTAGAATAGTCATATAGATCATAACAAAATTGTATAATTTTTAGATGTTATTTAAATTTAGCAGATTTTGTATATCAGTGGAAAGCAGTCTGTTCTACTCAATAAATGGATGGTCAGTTTAATTGGGGAAACAAACTCATAAAGAGCACAAAAGTCAGTTCCAAAACTTTTCTGTTATAAAAGTAAATCAGAAATCATAGCACACAAAATTTAAAAATAATTATAAGAAATATTTTTATGATGTTAGTTTCGGGATTTTTTTTTTAAGCAAAACATCATACCAAGATTTACCGTTGGAAATAAATTTACTTATTTAATTGGATTAACAATTTAAGCCTTTTATCTACCTAAAGACTTCAAAAAACTTCATGAACAATGTCAGAGTTTGAGAAAATATTTAAAACATAAACAACAGCAAAAGAACTAAGATACATTACTTATAAATC
The DNA here is from genome assembly GCF_002201575.2 of Neomonachus schauinslandi. Lineage (NCBI taxonomy): Eukaryota > Metazoa > Chordata > Mammalia > Carnivora > Phocidae > Neomonachus > Neomonachus schauinslandi. The sequence continues at coordinate 91,575,244 of NC_058404.1, forward strand.
TCTCCAACACATCAAAATACAAATACACACCCACACACATACACACATAAAGTAGCAGAACACATCCTGGGAGTGTACATATCAAATTGTTCACCACGATTATTTACTTCTATGAAAGGAAAGGAATCAAAAGGAAGAAAATTTGAAAATGTTGGACCCTTAATTATTTATCTTACGCTTTACTATTATTTAAATTATAACCATGTGAATTTTGTACAAAATTTAAAAGAAAGTTAATATCAATTATTAGAAATTGGGAAATATTCAATATTTTCATTGATCTTTGAGCGAAAAATAAAAGTTTGCCCCTCCTCAGCATATCAAAAGTAAAATGGATAAAAAACAAAGAGAGAGCAAATGGCTGTAAAGCAGACAGGAAAATGGATAGATTATCAAAGAAGCAACAGCTAGACTTAAGCTGGCCTCAATTTATTTATTTTTATTTTTTTAAAGATTTTATTTACTTGACAGAGAGAGAGACAGCGAGAGCAGGAACACAAGCAGGGGGAGTGGGAGAGGGAGAAGCAGGCTTCCCTGTGAGCAGGGAGCCCGATGCGGGGCTCGATCCCAGGACCCTGGGATCATGACCTGAGCCGAAGGCAGACGCTTATCGACTGAGCCACCCAGGCGCCCTAAGCTGGCCTCAGTTTAAACAGTGGACATCAGAAATCAATATTAGAATATCTTCAAGGTTTAAAACAAATAACTAAGATAGAATTCTATCTTTACTTAAATATACTCCCAAAAATGGAATAATTTTTTTTTCAGACGAACAATATCCAAGAAAGTATTTCACCACACACTTTAAGCGAAGGGAATATTCCCAAGTGAAAGTTCTAAGATTAAAGGAATAAAGATAAAACAGAAGGGTACATATATGGATGGAAAAACATTAGCATTAATAATAGGAGCTCAAAATATATATACTAAGTCTAGATTATAAGTAAAGAGTATCCTTTTAAATCCTTGCATTGCATGAAAGGGGCAAAATGCCAGCATCTGAGATGTTGATGGGTTGAAGATTCATAATCTCCTTACTAGTGCAATCACTAAAAAAGCGTAAAAGGGTATACCCACCAGGTTAAGAGGAGAGAGACAATGATGATAACCCAATCATCAAAATTAATGTGAGGAGGGAGAGTAAAAGTAGTATAATATGGAGAAGCAGAAACAAAATTGTAACTACGTTAAAGGCAAATGGACTTTTCAATTCCATTGTAAGGTAAAGAATGTTAGAACAGGTAAAAGGAAAGCCAAGTTATATTATGCTTATCAAGATTCATATCAACAGGGGCACCTGCGTGGCTGTTAGTTTGCCATCTGACTCTTGGATTTGGCTTGGGTCTTGAACTCATGGCTTGTGAGATTGACCCCCACATTAGTCTGTGCTCAGCGGGAATCTGCTCAGGTATTCTCTCCCTCTGTCCCTTCTTCTGCTTGCTCTCGCCCTCTCTCAAATAAATAAATAAATCTTTTTAAAAAAAGATTAATATCAACATATAACGATACACAGAGTTTGATTGTAAAAGGAAGAAATGAAATGCTTCAAACACTAACCAAAACCTCATATAGTTCTATTAATATGAGATAGTGTTGATTTAAAAACAAATATTTCTAAGGAGTGATAAAGTATAATGCTAAAAGTTCATTTTATTTGGAAGATATAACAATTATATATCTGTAACTTAATAATATGGTCACAAAAAACATAAAGCAATATTGCCAAAAATAATAATAAAAAATGGAAAAAGTCATAATCATAGTAGATCTTAACAGAGCCATCTTAAGAACTGATAGAAGAACACTAAAAATAAGAAAGCATATAAAACTTTGGAATTATGTTTAACAAATTTGTCTACACTGATACATGCTGAACAAAGCATCTCACAACTGAAGACTATGCATTCTCTTCAAGTATGCACTAAAAAATTGCTAAAGTTGACCATATGCCTGAACAAACAGGAAGTCTCAATGAATATAAAAACAATTCAAATTGTACATTTGTGCAATTAACTGGAAAACAATAATGAAATTTAATTAGAAATATCCAAACACTTTAAGATATGCTGCTAAAGTAACACTAGGTCAAAAAAGTCGTAATGGAAATTGGAAAACATTAGGATCTTAATAGCAATGAAACACAAAGGGGGCTTCTGAGCTGCTGACTGTATTCTATTTATCCTCCTGTGTACGGGGCTGGCTGCAAAATTTGTGGGGCCCATTGCAGAATGAAAATCTGGGGCTCCTTGTTCAAAAGCTATTATGAATTTCAAGATTGACAGTGTAGCATTAAGCTAAGCATGGGATCTTCTAAGAGTGTGACAAAACCCATGAAGCTGACCTTGCCTTTACCTTTGTTTTGTAGTAAGTTACTGAGACACAATTTATGTTTTAATCACTTTTCTCTATGTGTGATGTACTTCACAATAAAAACATATATTTTTAGGGGTGCCTGAGTGGTTCCGACCATTGAGTGTCTGACTCTTGATTTCAGCTCAGGTTGTGATCTCAGGGTCTTAGGATTGGGCTCCCCACTCAATGCAGAGTCTGCTTGTCCCTCTCCCTCTGCTCCTCCACACACTCTATTGCTCTCTCACTCTCTAAAATAAATAAATAACATCTTTTTAAAAATTGTATTTTTAAAAATACTGAGATAAGTATCCAGGCAAATAAAATGAATTTGCCTGTAATAGAAAACAAAGTACAACTTTGTGTTCTGAAGACCTATATCCTTCTCCCACTATCAAATGAATATCATATTTCACCCTATTTTTTCTGTTTAAAAATTTTGTTTCCCAAGCTAAAACCAAAGGCAGAGCAGCCTGTAAGCAATCCTCATACCAAGTGTCTTGAAGGTTATGTCATCCTAGAAGATGACTATCTAGAAAGCCCTATAGAAAGTTTTGGGACTAAATAAGGAAATGTATTTGTAATGGAAAAAGCGGGAAGAGTAGAATGAAATTATATATATATATATATATATATATATATATATATATATATATATATATATATATATATATAT
>NC_058404.1:91578278-91787486 GCF_002201575.2 Neomonachus schauinslandi
TATATATATATATATATATATATATATATATATATATATTTCTTAGCAATTCATTTGTTGACATCATATTCAGTAAGTGGCATTTACTAAAATGTTAAGGGCACATACATATATTTTCAAATTTCTACTTAATTGTGAGGACATAAAAATAATGCTTTGATACATGACCTCTTTTTAATATTTGCTAAAAACTTCTTGCAAGAAGTATCAGGTGTGCAGATCAGAGAAGTGATAATTAGCAAGGTTTTTACTCTACTTAATCTTACACCTCTCTTGCATAAAATGAGGTATTAGCTTTCTAAATTTATCCAAATGAGCATCAGTCTAGGTTACAAGATGGAAAAAGAAAACACCATGAGGAAGTTGGTGAATTATGTCAAATTCCACTGCTGAAAATTATATATATATATATATAATATATATATATTTATAAATAATATAAAATATTATTTATATATAATATGCTATTCAGTTTTGTTTTATTAATCTCTTTCACTTCGCAGCTAGTTTGGAAGGTGAAGCATCTGTACTAATAAACTTACATGTGTTGATTTCTCCAAAATACACTGTTCATATAACACAAATGAAAACATTTTCTACTGCCTGGAAAAAGTGTCACAGAATAATTGAACAATGACATATCTTTGAAATAATAGAAGACTGAATTTAAGAAGGGAAGCTAATATAGATGCAATATCATGTATACACAGAGGACCAAATATTGAGTCAATTTCATCCCATGGAAGGCATTGTTCTATCTGCAGGATTTCAAATTTACTAATCCCTAAACTGTTTAGGATTCTATGTAATACAGAAAAATCTGAGCAAAAAGATTACATATTCCTGGGGTTCTGCACAAGACGTAAAAGTTCTGAAAAAAGGGGGAATTTAAATTTTACATATAAAATATTACACATCTTTTCTATTTGCAATATGATTTAAATTCCACCTACCCATCCAATCATTCATTCAACAGATACTTTTAAGCAGCTGTTAAAAAGTACAGATGAATCAGATATCATTTAAACAAAGTGACCATTACTAGGAGGTTGAAAAATGTAAATAAAACCAGTAGTAGAAATAACTTATTCTTTATTGAAAATTTAATATATACTGGTGTTTTGCCATATATTTACACACACAATTTAAAGTAAATGTATCTATAAGCCTCTTAGACGTGGCAGAGGGAAAATAAACAAATACCCCCAAAAATCTTGCCTGATATCACCAAGCATATAACTTACAGAAGAAGAATTCAAATCTTCTGACTCCAGGAGGTGCTTTAACCATTATGTTAGATTCCTGTGCCAAAGTAAGATGGCCCTCACCTAAAGAGCATTATGATTGTGGCAGACATTTTGTTTTGCTTACTTTCCCTTTGGACTAAGAGATGACATGACCAGGACAATTAAGCATGATCCACATTCTTATCCCTGCTCCCTTACAGCATTGGTGACCTTTATTAAGTCAGGGAAATTCTAATCACCTCACTTTTCTCAAAATGAAGATATGTAGATATGTCTCCCTTTTGTTTTCTTCTTGACATGAAAAGCAAGAATTTACTAAATAGATAACTGTCAAATCAGAAATTCATCTGTTGCCAGTTAACAATAATACATCGTTTCCTGATCATACCACCTCCATAGTCATTTTATTATTTAACCACAAAGCAGGACGCTTGGGTGGCTCAGTCGTTTAAGCGTCTGCCTTTGGCTCAGGTCATGATCCCAGTGTCCTGGGATCGAGTCCCACATGGGGCTCCCTGCTCAGCGGGAAGTCTGTTTCTCCCTCCCCCACTCTCCCTGCTTGTGTTCCCTCTCTTCGCTGTCTCTCTCTCTCTGTCAAATAAATAAATCTAAAATCCAAAAAAACAAACAAACAAACAAAAACTACAAAGCAATTGTCAGCCCTCCTCTTGCTTTCAAGGTGTTATTAAACACCATTTCTCCCATAGGGCATCTCCAGTTCACACTTTACTCAAGAAACTGTTCATATATTGCTTTATTTTACTATATAATTGCTTTATTATACTGTATTGACTTTTTGCCCTCAATCATTATTGACCAGAATTAGCATATCTGTTCTACTTTTTCATGATACCATATTTGACGTTTAAAATAGTGTGTTGTTAACATATAATGAAATAGGCTTTAAAACCATAGTTTTAAATGTTCTTTTATTCTCTTTCATTAGAACTTAATTGCATTTCACTCCAGTATCTTATTTTCTTCCTCTACTGCAGACATCACTGTGACTTTTAACACACTCTCTCTGTAAAAATGTATTTCTAAAGGAAGGCAGAAGTAAAAGAAGAGAAAGGATTAAATAGTTTAACATTTTCTTACCACCTACAAAAGGGCAAACACATCGCAACATCTTACTGGGGACAAATGCCTGGTCTTTCCCTCTTGGGTTCTCAGTGATAATCAGTGTATCTTCTTCACTACTTAATACTTAATAACACTTGAACTATTTCATTGGTCTGCAAACAGGAACCTGTGTGCAGGAGGAGGAAACTAAGTTTCAAGGATGCTGGAATTGACCCAAGTCCAAACTTAATGTGATACTGGATCCACCTTTTCTAAAGATAAATTGACCACATGTTTACTCTTCATTCACACCAAATCTACCTTTCTTGCCCCCTGTTTCCTTTAGGGCTCTTACTCTTATATATGAATTTTACACAAGCTTCTCTCAAGTTTGATCAAGGTAAAATAACAGAAATTAAGTATTCAGTTGTTGTTTTTTTTTTATTAGACTATCCTGGATTCTAATCCAAACTTTGTACCCAACTTAATTCAGCAAATTTTAAACTCTTTTGGTGCTCAGTTTGTTCAATGGTAATAACTGAATGAAATAATATATAGAAAGCACTTCTCACACATTGTTAAAAATCATGTTTATGTATGATAATTAGATTGTTTTCAATTAATTAACTTTGTGATAACTTACTTAGATTTGAGTAACATAAATTACTTTTCATGACGTCTTAAATAAAGGGACTTAAACAACATCCTCTATAATTCTCATCGAATGCAGGAATCCAACTTACTACATTTAGTACTGATAGTGAAGAAAATTCACCACTGTTAAAGCTCCCAATTCTGTAACCGTTGAAGGTTACATAAAGCCCACATCATCTCACATCATTTTGGTGTTAGTCACAAATGTTTGGTCTAGCTTCCAGATTTCATTCTTTAGGATCATAGCTCAGTGGGAGAAAGCTACTCTAAGCTTTCAATTTTTAGAACTATGCTACCTGTGGCATCTTTATCGACATCTGATATTTGTTTCTATCCATGGAAACAATATAAAAAAGGGACACAGGCTAGTTATCTATTTACCTAAAACATAGAACACCATAAGTATAATTTCCAATCTATTCAAATTAATTTGATGTATTTTCTTTTTAAAATACCTACAACAATTCTAGTAAGGTTTTCTTTTCAAGCTCAAAATAAAGCTGTCACTTAGGATACAAAAAAATGTCGACATGCTTCAAAACATCTACATATCCCTTTCAAACAATTGATACTTTATTCCAAACCATAGAGAATTAAGGACAGTTATTTCCATCTAAACTGTAAATTAATATTTCAACAAATACAAAATTACTCAAGAGAACTTCTTAAAAGTTTAATCTGACAACAGTAAATTAAAATCAAACCAAATTATTCTCAATTGATCTCCTATCATTCAAAGATATCATTAATGTAAATCCCATTAAAAATTCAGCATCCCTATCCCAAGAGTAAAGGAAAACAAGTAAGAAACAAAAGATGATGCATTCATTGTATGCAACTCTTTAAAGTGTGTGAATCTGGGAAAATTGCATTTATCCCTGTCCATTTAAGTAGGGAGTATGCTGGAGTGTCAAGTCCAGTGGGATAGACTAAAACATCAAGTGCATCATCAATCTAAGGCTAAATGTTTCCATCACTGTAGAAGTAGTAACTACTATTTATTAAACCAATACATACTCTACATGTTTCATAACATGATGACTTATAGCTACAGTAGCTCATATTCCCATATTTTCTACTAACACCAATAGAATCAACCATCATTTTCACTATTATTCAGAAGCTACAGAGACACAGAAGTGAAAGAGAATACATTATCCTGAATATTTTATAGTAGGACTTCTGCAGAACCCACATTTTCAGTGATCCTGCTGAATAAACAAAACTACTTGCAGTTTTATCAACGATTGCCATGATTCCAAAAAGAAACTCCAATTTATGTTGAAATGATGCTTCCCGAAGCACTCAGTAATTTCTGAAACACAGAAAATAGATGGACCAAGAGTCAGAGACAATCAAATGTCTTCCTCATTTTTCAAGCATGATGTTCATAAACTACTAGTAAGACTGTCAATCTTTGAAAAATTCTCCAATTGATTATATATTTTGAGGAAGGAGTTTGTGAGAGCTCTTACCCTTGTCCCACATGCTAGACTATGGTAAAAAGATCCACTTCTAGGATGGTGGCATAAGGAGCACCACATGCACTCCTCAGCAAAATGATCAGAAATTGTGAAAATTACTTTTAAAAAATTAAGAGGGCATTTAGCAAATGAAGAAACATTTATTCGAGAAAAATCTATAAATCCCACCAGTAAGGAAAGAGAATCTGGGGCACTTGAGCCAAGACCTGCTCTCTTTGCCTTGCTTGGTTTCACCTATTTAAGAAGACAAGGCTCTCTACCCTGCTCTCAGGTTGACTACAGGCATCCCTCTGGGAAGGACATACAACAAGCATTTCTCGTTGCTTCCACCTCCGTGCTGCTGAGGCTAAATTTCAAGCAAGTGCAGCCAAAAGTTTGAGGGCTTCCTCCCTCCATACAACCCCACCCTTGGGGCACAGTATCTATTCCAGATGTGGTTAGGCAAGAATACAGAGGCCTGATAACAAAAGCTAGAGCAAGTAACTAGTAATCTCAGGCTCCAAAGTCCAATCTGTAGTTATAATCAATGCATGCTAAGTTTAGTCAATTCCATTTAAGACTTTTCCAGCCAAATTAATGTTGCCAACAAACTTGAATTAGGCGGTTGTGAAGGAGAACTTCCCTAGTCATTTCTTCATGAATCTTCCTCCTTGTCACACGAGCTCTCTGCTGTGACATCTTGGTTCCCACCTGGTTCTCAGTCAGTGGGGTAGAGCAGACATCGAAACATCCTCTTTGTCCCTGATGGTCGTGCAACCTCTCGTTTTTGCCCCCTTTTAAGAAACAATTATGGTGGGGTGCCTGGGTGGCTCAACTGGTTAAGCAACTGCCTTTGGCTCAGGTCATGATCCTGGAGTCCCAGGATCCCACATCCGGTCTCCCTGCTCAGCAGGGAGTCTGCTTCTCCCTCTGACCCTCCCCCTTCTCATGTGCTCTCTCTCTCTCAGATAAACAAACTTAAAAAAAAAAAAAAGAAAGACACAATTAGGGAGAGTTGTATAAGGAAGTGAGCAGCACAAATTCAGATCTGAGTTGAATTGAATAAATGACTTTGAACAAGGTACTTAACCTCTTTCTCCCTCAATTTTCTGATTTGAAAAATAATGATAATAATAGAAATTATTTTATAAGATTATTGTAAGTATTTAATATACATAAATTACTTCAAATAGTGTCTGGTTCTGTTACAGAACCTGGACTGGATCGCCCAACGGAAGAACCAACCAGCACTTGGAGATCTTGGAGGATAGGAGGTTTATTTAACACCAGCGGGCTCAGAGGAGAGTGATCTCCAAATGTCTGAGCCCCGAGCACAAAGGGAGCAATTTATACACTTCTATTTCTGCCTACTTGGCACTTTTGGCGCATATGCGAAGTGGAGCAGGGAGAAGAACCTGGATTGGTGTGTGCGGGAAGCAGAGCAGGTAGAAGAACCCGGAAGAGCCCTGGGACAAGGACTGGGACTCTCTCCCTCCCTCGGTCGGCCATCTTAGGACACAGATTTTCCTTATCATTCCCCTCTTTGATGCCCCTTTAAACACCTAGTTTACAGGGCATCATTTTCATCTTCGAAGGGGCGATAGTGAGTAAGGAGTAACTGGAGTCTGATTTTAGCAATTTGAGTAGTGATAAACCTAGTAAGGACATTAAGAATACAAGGACCAAATGCTACTATGAAGAGAAGCAATAGGAGGGGACCAACAAGGGGGGTGAACCAAGGGAATCATTGTGAGAGGGTATCCCACCAAGTTGTCCACTGGAGTGTTTCCCACTGGCGATGTACTCATTCCTGTAATTGGGTCAGAGTTTCTTGGACCACCCCCGACTCATTAGCATAGAAACAGCATTCCTCCTGTAAGAAGAGGCAGAGCCCCCCTTGCATGACCGTGAACAAGTCGAGCTCTCACCTGTTTTGGAGGACCACTGAGGCCAGTGAATCAAGTTGGTGCTGCAGGTGACACAGTGGACTGGTTGAGGATGACACCTAGGTGTTGGACAGGACCGGGCTTCATACAGATCCAGTAGTCAGATGCTAGGGGTGGATTTGAGTGGTTAAGCGCTTGGTGGGAGGCGTTAATCATACCTAATAGTTGCGCTATGGATGCTTACTGCATTTTGGATGGGGGGCCCAGGGATGCACCAGGGCAGGTTATTTTCTTTCTGACTCTGGGGGTTGATTTTAAGGCTTGGAGAGAACATGGACTTAATCATAAATTTGGCCATGAGATTGGGCCCCATAGGGTGATACTGGCCCAACAGGAGAATGATTCCTATAGCCCATGATGTGGCATTGGGTTCTAAGACCGAGAGGTTGAGCAGTATACAGTGATTATTAGGGCAAGAGGATGGGGTCGCGTTGCCTGACAAGGAAATCCAGATGTCACTGTGCTGTTTAAGGCTCCATCACCCAGTGAACCATTGTTCCATTCCCGGCCAAGTTGCCACCCAGGACTCCCATCCTCAGGCTTGTGAGGAGAACTGGGAGCAGGTGTTTGGCTTTTAAGGCATAGGGCTCCCATGGATGTAGATAGCTCCCAGCCTGTAACCTGAGTGAGGGCCATGGTAGGAACACTGTCTATGAGGTTCCCAGGAGGTATCAAGAAGCTGGCATCCATCATAGTGGAGGTCAAACTTCGGTGTGTGTCCATCCCAGGTGGAAGAAGTCAGTGGGGGCACTGGTGCAGGACTGAGGGGGATAGCTGGAAAGTCCATTTGCCAGTAACAGTGATACGAGAGTTTGCCCCCCTTGCCTGGCCGGGCAAGCTAGAGGCAGTGAGGAGAAACAGCACACCAGGTAGCAGAAGACCAAGACTGACTGGGGCCAGGAAAACCATGGTGAAATGCGCTCAGGAGTAGACAGCAGAGGGCCAGTAAAAGTGGGATCTATGACCTTAGGTAGAGGGAGCCATCGTGGCTAACCCATCAGCTGATGAAACCTGTGGACAAGTAAGTGCAATAATACACCCTAGGGACACCCAATAAGCAATGACAATAGTAAGCCTCTGGGGGAAGTCCAGTCAGGAGGGGCAACAGTGTAGAGTCCCACTCCCAAGATGAGGGAAATCATGCCAATGAGAGCCAGGGGCCATGGTGAGCAGGTGTCCATCAGTCGGTGGGGTCTCGTCAAAGGTGAAGCCAGAGCCAGTTCGTGAGGTCTGGCTGGACTCTCCACTGGCATGCCTCCTCATCCAAATGATGAGCTTTCTTCACTCTGGAGTGGTGGACCCATGGGGTGACACCTGAGACCTTGAGGGCAGTAGGGATGGTTAGAACAACAGTGTGGGGCCCTGTCCACTGCAGTTTGAGGGGGTCTTTCTTCCAATCTTTGACCCAAACTGAGTCCCCTGTCTGGAAGGAGTGTACCTGAGACCCTAAGGAGATTGGGGCCCTCTCAACAGTGTACTTCTGTAATTTATTTAGGGTGGCCCCAGGGCCTGAAGCTGCTCCTTTATCCCTTTATCTCCAACCTGATGCAAGTTTCCTGGAAGGATGGCATCATCCACCCTCCCTTTTCAGTCAGGGTGGCTCCCTCAGCCATGACCCATTCCTTTTCCTTTTTAGTGTAACTAGGTGGAGGGACTTGTTCTGGGGGTGTTAGGACCATGGTGAGGGAAGGGGCTCTGTCCCTGTCCTCACTGGCTGCAGTCTTGGCTGCCTCATCTGACAGACGATTTCCCTGCGCTGAGGTAATCTCCTTTCTGGTGTCCCTTACAATGCAGGATTGCTACTTCCTTTGGAAGCCAGATGTCTTTGAGGAGACTCAGTAGCTCCTCCTTGTTCTTGATAGCTTTTCCTGCTGCGGTTAGGAGGCCCCTTTCCTTGTAGATGGCCCCATGTATATGTACAGTAGCGAAGGCATACCGAGAGTAAGGATAGATGCTGACTCGCTTGCCTTCACCGAGGGTGAGGACTCAGACTAAGGCATATAATTCAGCCCGTTGAGCTGACCATCCAGCTGGTAATGCCTTAGCTTCTAGGACTTCAGTGGTTGTGGTTACTGCATAACCCACCTTCTGGGCACCCTCCTGTAGGTAACTGCTGCCGTCGCTGGACAGCATGGGATCTGGATTCTTTATGGCTTGAACCCACAGATCTGGACAGCCCACGTAGACTTCATCAGTCACCTCGGAGCAGTCATGGTCTGGTTCCCCATCTTCCATGGGGAGAAAGGTGCTGGATTTAATGTCCTTACTGTTTCGAGGGTGACTCACGGGTTTCTGCAGAGGAGCCCTTGGTATTGTGCTAGCCGAGAGTTGGAAAGGAAGCAATGCCCCTGTGCATTCATGAGGGACACAACTGCGTGAGGGACCTTGACATTAAGTTCTTGCCCCAGGGTAAGTTTGTCCGCCTCCTTGATGAGTAGGACTGTGGCTGCCAGCGCCCTGAGGCACGGTGGCCTTCCCGCTGCCACAGGATCCACCTTCTTTGACAGGTAAGCAACTGGCCGTTGCCAGGGTTCAACAGTCTGGGTGACTAACCCGAGCACTACTTTTTCCTTTTCATGCACAAAGAAATTGAAGTGTTTTTCTACATCTGGTAGGCCCAGGGCTGGAGCCCACCCCAGGGTGGTCTTTATCTCTGTGAAAACAGCTTCTCTTCCTCAGTCCAGGCAGGGGTTCTTGATCTGGTCCCCCTAAGAGATCATAAAGGGGTCTCTCTATTGCCAAGAACCCAGGGATCCAGATGCGGCAGAATCTTGCAGCCCCCAGGAATTCTCGTAGGCCCCTTTTTGTCTGGGGCTGTGGCAAGGAAATGATGACCCTTTTCCTCTCCAGCCCTAGTTCTCTTTTCCCTTGGGTGAGGAGGAAACCAAGGTATCGCTGTTTTTGGCAGATTTGTGCCTTCTTCCATGAGGCTCGGTATCCCGAGCCTGACAGGAGCTGTAGGAGGGCCTTTGTGCCTTTTGTGCAGTCTTCTTGTGTGTCATTGGTGAGGAGGAGGTCATCCACATACTGGAGGAGGGTGCATCATGTGGCCTCTCTTGGGAATCTGGTGAGGTCCATGGCCAGCGCTTCCCCAAAGAGAGTTGGTAAGTTTTTAAACCCCTGCGGGAGGCGCGTCCAAATCAGTTGCATCTGCAGCCCTGTATCAGGTTCAGACCCTTCAAAGGCCAACAGTGGCTGGCTCTGGGGAGCTAAGCAGAGGCAGAAGAAGACAACCTTCAAATCTAGGCAAGTGAACCATCTGCCAAACCTGGGATTTGGCCAAGGAGGGTGTATGGATTCTGGACCACTGGGTGCAGAGAGAGTCACCTTGTTGATGGCCCACAGGTCTTGAACTGGTCAGTATCCCCCTCCTGGCTTCTTGACTGGCAGGAGTGGGGTATTCCAGGCTGACTGGCACTCGATTAGGATACCTGCTTCTTTGAGTTTGGCCAGATATTCTTGGATGCCGATCTTAGCTTCTTGTGGAAGGGGGTATTACGTTTACCTCTGAGGTTGGGCTCCTGGGATCAATTCAACAATGATAGGGGCCCAATTCTGGGCTAGTCCAGCTGGGTTGTTTTTAGCCCATACTGAAGGGAAGGTGAGTCTGTGAACTCGGTGGGCTGCTCGGTTGGGCCTGGGCACAGAATAGTCTCCATTCTTCTTCCCTTGGCATGATAATTGCTAGTACCAGAGACCCCGTCTCCTCTTGCCTTGGGTTCAGTCAGAAGCTAGTGTGTCTGGTGGGCTCAAAGGTTATCTGAGCCCTAAGTTTGGAGAGTATGTCTTGGCCCAGGAGAGGGATGGGGCAATCAGGCAGACAAAGGGATTCATGTCGGACCTTGTGGCCCCCAAGTCTGCACTGGCAAGTTGTATTGCCCAAGTCCCAGTGGCCCCAAGGATGGTAACAGTCCTTTTGCTGAAAGGGGCCACTGGGGAGGTGACAACAGAGTGCTCGGCCCCAGTATCAACCATAAAAATCACTGGTTGGCCCCCCACCTTCATTCTGACCATGGGCTCATGGGGGCCAAGGAGGCAAGAGCCTGGTCCCCCTCAGTCTGAGTCCATTCCTACAAGGCCTATGAGGTTTTCCTCTCAGCGTTCTCCCTTGTAGTGGCTGGGCTTCTGAGCCTTTCCCCAGTTGGGACATTCATTTTTCCAATGCCCTTTCTCCTTACAGTGGGCACACTGAGCCCTTGCCAGGGGGCTTCTGGGTCTCCCCCCATTCAGTGGTCGGGTTCTCCCCACCTTTGTGTTTTCCTTTTCTTTCAGGGTGGTGGCAAGGAGGCTGACTTCATCTTTTTGTTGGCTTCCCATTTGGCTGCGACCTCCCTGTTCATGCAGACCTTATTGGCAATCTCTATTAGCTGGGTGATGTTCATCCCGGTGAAAACCTCTAGTTTCTGAAGTTTTTTTCTGATGTCTGGGGCAGCCTGAGCCACAAAGGAGTTGTTTACTATCTGTTGGCTTTCCTGTGCCTCGGGGTCAAATGGAGTGTATATCTTGTAGGCTTCACATAGTCTTTCATAGTAATCCCTGGGGGACTCCCCTGGTTGTTGAGTGACCAAGGATACTTTAGTCATGTTCATGGGTTTCTTAGTTCCTTCCGGATTCCCTGGAGGAGGGCCTCCTGGTACCAGTGGATGTGGGCCTGTCCCTCGGTTATGGTGAAGTCCCATGCTGGGCACTCTTTGGGTGCAGCCATATTAGCCCAGGCAGCAGGGTCAATGACTCCCACTGGTGTGTGCTCTTCTAGGTACTGCTGTGCACCTTTCCTTATTCTCCTCCTTTCCTCTGTGTTAAACAGGGTGTGGAATAACTGTTGGCAGTCTTCCCAGGTTGGCCAATGAGTCTGGAAGAGGGATTCTATGAGGTCTACCATAGCCTGTGGTTTCTCAGAGTAGGATGGTGTGTTATGTTTCTAGTTGAGGAGGTCGGTGGTGGAGAAGGGTTGATAATACATCATGGAACTGTTGGTTTGGACCGTCCTGTCTTCATCGTGCCTCTTAGGTTCCCGCGTCTCTCGTACCGGCATTTGGAGGGTGCTTGTGCCTGGCCTGGGGCACAGCCTGGCTGCTGGTCCTGGAGAAAGTGGATCTTTTGGGTCTGGGGATGCCAGTGAAACCATTGGCAGTGGAGTGTCTGGAGCTGAGGGGCCAGGTGTAGATGGTCTTGGGGGTACGTATGGTGGGGGCAGGGTTGGTTCATCCCTGGGATCTCTGGCTAGGATTTGTGAAGACTGGGGCTTTTGCTGATTTTCTTAAGGTTGCTTGGATGAGGTGATTAAGACCCTGGCCTGTCCCTGCCTATTGCAAGTGAATCACACCCGGGGGGGAGAGTCTGAACAATTCCTAGCCAGGAGTCAATGTACAGAAACTGGTCAGGGTGTCCCGGTTCTCCTGTTACAACTCGCCATATTCGACGAATTTTTGGGACAGCCAATGTCCCTTCTGAAGGCCACCTGACACCAAAGGTGGGCTATTTCAATTCACATAGGTTTCTCAACTTGCCAGGGTTCATCCAGACTCCATAGTCTCCTGAAAACCCCTTCTTGAAATTTTTTATCATGGTCTCTAGAACCGTACGTTTACTCTGCCCGGACCCCATGGTGATGTCCCTGTGTGCGGTGGCGCAGAGACAGACAAAGGGGGGTGTGCCTCCTGAGGTAAGGAGACCAATCAGTTGCCCATCTGGCCGTGTCCCGAAGGACCTTAGGTGGGGCTTAGCCATAGCCATCTCAACATTGTCACTTATGATTGGAAACTATTCTGATGCCACCTTAGATTGTATGCCATTCACCACGGAATCACAGATGGGCCCACTCAGACTCCGTAGGCTTCTGGAAACCTTAAGGCTGTCCGCCCGTTGAGTCACAGAATCAGTCCGCTTGAGCAAGCCAAGTTGGACTGCACATTCACTCACACATTCACACTCCAGAAGTTATTACGTTCCCTCCCTGGGAATCCCTACCTCTGAGACGTCTAAAAGGTCTCTGGGAGGTGATCAGGCTCCCCTTACCATCCCAATGGATGTGGGCCTGTCAGGGTCCTGGGGCCCCAGGCCTTACCAGAATCCGAGGTCGGGACCAGGTCCTCACCTGCCAAGTCTCCTCGAGTCTGGTGGGAACTGGAACAGCGGAGTGGGGCCGGCCCGAGGTGACCGGGGCAGGAGACTGCCAAAAATTAGGCAGGGCACATCTTCTCCATTAGGATTCCTCATTCTGTCACCACCCCGCTGTTGCCCCCAAACCGGTGGCAACAATGGGCCAGTGCAGTTGGGTTTCCTGGTCAGGGAACCAAATGTTATGGATCCTAGACTGGATCTCCCGACAGAAGAACCAAGCGGCATTGGGAGATCTTGGAGGATAGGAGGTTTATTTAACACCTGCGGGCTCAGAGCAGAGTGATCTCCAAAGGTCTGAGTCTCGAGCACAAATAAAGGGGGCAATTTATACACTTCTACTTCCACATACGTGGCACTTTTGGCATGTGCGCGAAGCGGGGCAGGGAAAAGAACCCAGATTGGTGCACACGGGAAGCAGAGGAGAGAGAGGAACCCAGAAGAGCCCTGGGGCAAGGACTGGGACTCTCTCCCTGGCTCGGTCGGCCATGTTAGGACACAGATTTTCCTTATCATTTCTAGATGCATTTTTTGGATCTATGCCTGATACAGTGCTAAAAGAGTATCTTTAATAAATGTAAAACTTTTCAAATATAATCTTTACAACTATTACATTGTGAGCCAATATTACACTTTTTTTACAAAAGAGAAAACAAAGGCCCAAGGATATTAAATTCCATGACTAAATATAACCCTGAGGATATCAAAGTCAAGATTTGAACCCAAATCTGCTGAGATTTCAAAATATAAATCAATCTGCTGAATATGGTCCTCCACAATAATTCAAAGATACACAATGTTTGTTAACCTCCTACTTTCTCTATGTAAAGATATTTGTTCCCTAATATACTAAAGCATTTTAAAATGGAATGATCAAAGCAGCTCTCTATACTGATCCCAAAATCTCTGACAAAAAAACACGTATTTAAAAAGAATTCTATTTAAAATAAATAAATAAATAAATAAATAAATAAATAAATAAATAAATATTAAAAAAACAAAAAGAATTCTATTTTATAAGGTTGTGAGTCACTGGTTCAGTGAATGTTTCAGTGTTTGTTTGTTTTTTTTTAACAAATATTCACAGTGCTTTATTTGCATTAGCTTTTTTTTTTTTTTAATATTAATTTATCTGGGGCGCCTGGGTGGCTCAGTTGGTTAAGGGACTGCCTTCGGCTCAGGTCATGATCCTGGAGTCCCGGGATCGAGTCCCACATCGGGCTCCCTGCTCAGCAGGGAGTCTGCTTCTCCCTCTGACCCTCCCCCCTCTCATGTGCTCTCTCTCATTCTCTCTCTCTCAAATAAATAAATAAAATCTTTAAAAAAAAATATTAATTTATCTGACAGAGACACAGCGAGAGAGGGAACACAAGCAGGGGGAGCAGGAGAGGGAGAAGCAGGCCTCCCGTGGAGCAGGGAGCCTGATGTGGGGCTCGATCCCAGGACCCTAGGACCATGACCTGAGCCAAAGGCAGACACCCAACGACTGAACCACCCAGGCGCCCCTGCATTAGCTTTTATAAGAAGAAGGGATCCTGGGCGCCTGGGTGGCTCAGTTGGTTAAGCAACTGCCTTCGGCTCAGGTCATGATCCTGGAGTACCTGGATCAAGTCCCGCATCGAGTCCCGCATCAGGCTCCCTGCTCGGCAGGGAGTCTGCTTCTCCCTCTGACCCTACCCCCTCTCATGTGTTTTCTCTCTCATTCTCTCTCTGTCAAATAAATAAATAAAATCTTAAAAAAAAAAAAAGAAGAAGGTATCCACATTTTTAACATGGGGCAAGGCGTATTTTCCTTACTGTTATTCAGTCTTTATTCTGAGTGTAAAGAGGGCTGTCATAGAGCCAAGGAAATATGTGAGAAAACATTTTTTCTTTCTCTTATAAATATCACTTTCTCTTTCCCTCTCTCTCTCTCTGTCACACACATATGCACATCCATTCATTATAGGCACATATCCACACATGTACACATACATATACATAGCTGTGCACACACACCCTTGTGCACCTGGGTAAAAATAATACATGGAAAAAGAAAACTTCAGACAACTTAAAGAAGAGAATTTTCATACTTTTCACATTGTACTGATTTTATAGTGTACTTTTCAAGTCTTTACTGTGGCTATCCTATTCTTTGTTCATCTATACAATTTTTAAATACAAAAATACATGTATTTGAACAGAATGTATTTGAAATAGGCAGGTGGTCAAACCTGGGTTAAAACCTGACTCTACTATTTAGTTTTGCATTACTTTACTTCTTTGGGTAATTTTTAGTGCCTTAATTTATGAAGTAAATATCATGACATCAGTAACTACCTCACACTCTTGTGAGAATTAAATTAGTTTCTGTAAAGTTATTAGAACAGGACATGGCACTAGACATTTGTCTCTCAACTGTTCTTTTCTGTTTGTCTTAGATTTGACTTGTTGAAGCTCTGTTATTTAAATGCAATGTGTGTCCGTTCATTATTATCATTTCTACATCCTTGTTTTTTTACTTATATTTTAGAAAAATTTCACTTTGTTTGTTTTTTCATCTCATGGCTAATGTAATTTCCCTGCATTATTTTTACTTGTTTCTAATCTATCATGGGATATAAATTTTACTATAAGTATTGTTTTTCCTTTTCTCCCCCTACAGTTCACTTTTCATTTTGGTGTATTATTTGTTTGTATAATTTGGTTTCTATGTATTTTCAGCTTTTCTTTTGTTTCTTTCTTTTCTTCAAGTATTTCACACTGCTTTACCTTCCATTATGCTGGAACCCCAATTTCAGGCCCATGATGAATCTCTTCTTTTGGCTGGGAGAAGAATTTTCTGACCCCATGTTTGTCAACACACAGTAGGACTGGATTTTTCCTTGGGCTCTCTCATTTCTGTGAAAGAGCTGAGAAAATAAAGATACAAAATAAACAACACAAAATGAACGAAAACAAATGGCTTCTCATGTTTCGAGCTGGAGGACTATTTGATTCACACTTTCTAATCTATTTGTTGCCCCTACAAATCACAGAGGAATTGCATCTGCCTTGAATGGTATAAGACCTGCTCTTACTCCTGATTATTTATTTTATTTTTAAGAAGGGATACACTGAAATTTACACTGTCAAATATGTCAGTTACCAAAACACATTTCTCTATGTTTGGAGCTTTACTTTATGAAGACCTCACAGAATTATCCTCCCTTCAAACTGTAATGAGGGAGGGTGCCTGGGTGGCTCGGTCAATTAAGCGTCTGCCTTCAGCTCAGGTCATGATCCCTGGGTCCTGGGATCGAGCCCCGCATCGGGCTCCCTGTTCCTCAGGGAGCCTGCTTCTCCCTCTCCTCTGCCTGCCGCTCCCCCTGCTTGTTCTCTCTCTCTCTTTCTGTCACATAAATAAATAAAAATCTTTAAAAAAGAAGAAACTGTAATGAGGGTTCTTCAGACGGTTCTTCTGTCTACTTCAAAAGGCAACTTTGTTGTAAAAGGATAATAGCTAGGAATTTCACTGGCAGAAATTCTGATATATGACACAGTGAGTAATGTTATAAGAATCTTTCAGCATTCCTAAGGTTGGAAGGTTCTTGTTCTCTTTCACATAGCACAATAAGCCTAAACCACTAAACAGTGTTCTCAATGCGACACTGTGGGTTTTGTATCAAGTGACCATTCCTTTTCTACTTTAGCAATAGATTTAGCATTAGTTTATTGTTGGAACTAGCTGGGTTATTTTTTTGTTCAGTTTTATTCATAAATATTTCTGTGGGTAACTGAATAATTTTCATTAGAGATCTGATCACAGGTTGATGTATCTGTTGGGAATACTTAATAGATCTGTACTATTTGATGAAGTGATAGATTCATGCAACTGTCTCCCCTCAGTAATTATTTTATTTTGAATAAATAATATGTATGGAAATTTTGGTGTTTCCCCCCACCTCAAAATGAATTATTTAAACATGCCAATCATACAGTGATAAAGGTGTTTCTTGAAAATTATCATTTATTTGGTTTAACTTTTAACATCCTTGGAAGATGATTTTAGAGATTTGTTCACTTTTGCATTTTGTATTCTTCCAAAATATGTTTTGAGATATGCTTTTCGTCTTGCTTCCTCTTGAATTCTAATTCCTCAGAAAAATGAAGAATCTTGTTGTCTAGAAAGATTTCAATTCTGGAATGTTATAAACACATGAAAAGTTGAAAAATGCAATAATATGACATGCAGTGAAGAAAGGACTCTCTTTATCTTTATCACATTCTTTCAGATCACAACTACCATGTGAAGGTAGAAAACTCAAGGACAAAAGAGAAGAGTCTCATTCAATTGATGTTCAAAAGTCATATATTTTTTATAAGTTCTATATAAATCCTAAGATACTATTTTAGACACTAATAAAAGTGTTTTCTTCAAAAGAAACAATGCACTAGGGCATTAGAATGTCTTTTCTGAGAAGGTAACTCTGAATCCTTAAATAACTTACCTTTCAGAAAAGGTAGCCATGGGATATGTTCACAAATGAACACATCATTTATAGCATAAAAGCCCAACTTGGTGTTTTATTCATTGAAAATCATGAAACTGTCATGAAATTGTCTTAAAAGCTTTTTCAAAAACATAGCCTCTTGTTTATTTCCTAAAGAACAACTGATTTAAGAACTATATTTGAGAAGTGAACCACAAATGTATCTCTCAAAAAGACCTGTACCATCTTCTAGCTTTTCCCTTGCAGACTGCAATGCTCCCAAAATATTTTGGAAATTTCATCGAAAAATTTTCAGTTGAACTACAAACTATAAAGCTAAACTACAATAAAGCAGCCACCGTAATTTAGAAATAAAATTGTTTTTTTCACCTCAGAATGGGACAAGCATTATGCTTGTAAAATGACAATTTATGTAATATAAGACCACAGGTCCCCATAGTAGTTTTATTTATTTTTGTAAAGATTTTATTTATTTATATGACAGAGAGAGACAGCGAGAACAGGAACACAAGCAGGGGGAGTGGGAGAGGGAGAAGCAGGCTTCCCACTGAGCAGAGAGCCCGATGCGGGGCTCGATCCCAGGACCCTGGGATCATGACCTGAGCCGAAGGCAAACGCTTAACGACAGAGTCACCCAGGCGCGCCCCCCCCCCCCCAGTAGTTTTAGGAAAATCCTCTTTTGTGCTATCTGGATCCCAGCTTCCTCCTAACAAATGCTACAAAGAATTTGTAGGGCCTAGTCCTATCATCCTTGCTCTGTCATAATTCCTAGTTATAAAAAGATTGATAAAAAATCAGAAACAAAATAAAAGCTTTTATTTATTTATTTATTTGAGAGAGTGAGAGAACATGAGCAGAGGGAGAGGGAGAGGGACAAGCAGATTTCCAGCTGAGAGATGGGCTCGGCTCCAGGCAGGGCTTGATTCCAGGATGCTGAGATCATAACCTGAGCCAAAGTCAGATGCTTAACCAACTGAGCCACCCAGGTGCCACAAAATAAAAACTTTAAATCCGGGGATTATATTTCAACGCCTATAGTTTTGCGAAATCATAACATCTATAATCTGTCATAGAATTCTGTCCATGAGAAACAATGTTGAGATGAGAAAGAAAGGAAGAGGGTCCCTTATTTACTTCTTGACTGTTGTTGTCTCCTTACCAGAGTAAAATGAGCCTAATGAGAAAGGAATTACTAATGCACACACACACACACACACACACAAAATATGTCGCACAGGTTAAGAACCAAAGTCTAGAGCTGATTCTTGACCTGCAACCATGCAAATGGCCTTATTAATTAGGTTAATATAGCCAATAGGCATTTCTTGTTCCAAAAGAAGGTTGTAAGACGAATATATATATAGGCTCAAGTGTGTGGAGCAAATCTATGTAGTTCATATCCATTTATTATCAAGCATGTCTACTCACTGCTCCACTGAGCTGACATTTAAAGCACTATTTAATCTTGTTTGCAGTGAGAGGTTATATATCTATGTTTTTATGTATATAGATATATTTG
Source organism: Neomonachus schauinslandi (assembly GCF_002201575.2). NCBI lineage: Eukaryota > Metazoa > Chordata > Mammalia > Carnivora > Phocidae > Neomonachus > Neomonachus schauinslandi. The sequence goes on from NC_058404.1 coordinate 91,596,762, forward strand.
CTTTCATATATGAAGAAATCTTCTCTAATTATACAGATTCAAACCCTACCTATCTCTCAGGATGAAACCCAGTGTCAACTCCTCCATGAAGCTGTCAACCTGAAGGGACATTTACTTCTTCCTGAACTCCAGTATCATATTACCTACACCTTTCATGTGGTTTCATAAGCTGTTTCCGGAATTTATCAGTCACAACGCATTCTGAAAGCAAGCAAGACCCAAGTGAAAATAAACAATATATGGAAGTTGAACGAGAGTTTGGACAGAAATAAAACTCTTTTCAGGTCATTGTTCAAAGGTCATTTTAATCAACTATGAGGAAATAACCAAGGGCCAGGCAAACATAATTACCTGAGAGAGCAGCATCAGGTTATAAAATCAAGGACTTGGAGGAGACAAATTGGAGAGGATGGTGTAAAGCCAGAGTTCACATCAATTCTTCTGCAGACTTGGAAAGGATCGGCCAGAACTAGAAGAGTGCTAAAATAAGCTTTTCTCAAGTATGGTGAGTGGTGGAGAGAGACAAGTTATTATCACTAGTTGGGATATAAGAGCAGAATTTCCATACCAGTGATGCAAGAAAGTTCCAAAGAGATAAGCTCTGGTGAGTCAGTTTATCGAGATCATAACCTTTTGGCTATTAGGGTATATAACATTTTCACACTCTTGACTTGAGAACCAAATAATTCTTTCTAACTGAGAATGCTTCAAATCTAGATTTCAATGTTTCAGGATCAAAAATAGGTAGACTTCACATGAGAAGATGATTTAAAATTAGAATTTGGTGAGAGGAAGTTCTTATCACTTTTTGTCTTGTCTCATTAACTACATTGTAAATCTCTTAAAATTATGATTTACTTCTGATTGAGCCCCCTTAATACTATCCTCAAGGTTCTTAGCGCTACACATTTCACAAACAAGAGATTAAATATATTTTAAATGAATTATAGAAAGAGAGTGTTTTATGAAATAAAACCCTAAAAAGATTTCTCGGTTATACAGAAATCAAGTCACAGACAATGAAATAAAGAGAAGACTTATGCACTATTTCTTGTCATGTCTTACTTAGAATACAGAAATAACAAAAATGTTTTATTACAGAGAATACCATCTTTATGACTATTGGTAATTCTATATGAAAACACATGTTTATATGTATATGTATATTGATATTCTTTCTATTCAGAACGCTTGCATCAATGTTTAATTTAATACATTACAACATGTTTCCCTATACCTGTTTTATTAGTTTTCTATAAAAGTTACCTGCTTTATTATTAATAAAAAATATTACTTATAAGATAGGGAATAGGGTGGCAATTATCTCTTCTTTTTATAGAAGAGTTGGATCCCTTTCCATGTAATTGCATGATTTTTTTTTCAGATAAGCTCTTCACTATGAGTGAAAAAGCAGATAATATTCAACTTACAAATGGAATTGCATTCCAAGAGCCCTGTGAGTCAATTATTTAGAACTAAGGAAGCTTATAATTGCAGAAATGATTTTATACTGGCGCCAACTCACAAAATCTTATTAATGCCCAATAAATAGTAATAGTATAAATTCAAGTATACCTGAACAAATTTCTAAAATTATCTCCATGGACATTTGGGGGAAAGGAATTTAATGATCCTATTTGAATGTTAGGAATATATCTCCCCACTGTATTCCCATTCCAGGTGGCAGGTTTCCCAGCGGTGACAATAGACAAGAAATTCATTTTTTGTTTAAATACTTCTGGTCACTAGTAATTTATTAACTCTCCTATTATCATAACCAAAAAAAAAATAAATGGCTCCCTGAATTTCTATATACACCTGCAAAAGAAAAGATGTCTTCCTGCCAATCTCTGCACCATGTTTTGCAAGAAGTAGTTGGCAATAATTTCCAATTAATTACCATCCCTACAAAAGCAGGAACACTGGTTGCTGTATAAACCCTGGCTATAAACAGAGGTCTTACCATATGGCTTAGCACAGAATATGTACTCAATAAGTATATGCCAAATGCATACATGCTTGGGTCAATTAATCACTGATTGAATGAAAAGTGGACAACTTTCTATGTCCAATTTGATAGAAAGTTGACTACTGTTAAATCAGAAACTCATGTACTAGTTTCCTTAAGTCAATATATTTGTCAAATTCCTTTTATTCGTGGATAAAATGGATCACAGAGAGAAAGTTGTATCCACTAGTAAAAAAAAAAAAAAAAAGTCATAAATATTTTCCAAAAAGAATGTTGCACGTTGAGTGTCATTTCCTTTGACATGTTTGCTACTTTCCTGACTCAACATATTTTGCATATATCTCATTGAGTTTTAAGGCTTATTAGTGTTTCAAATAAGCTTTAAAACGGAGAGAAAGATGCCCATGTATTTTCTAGCTAGCTACACTTTACACACCCATCCTATGAATGTATACAGAGAGTGTTTCATTTTAGATTGAAGGACTGCCATAATGATAATGGACACAGCAGCATTGTTTCTGATTCAGCATTAACAGGAATGTCATTGCCATTAGTGTGACAAGGGCTAAAGCAATTAGCTTTAAACTTGATGAAATAGCTGTACCATCCATTTACTAGATCATGTTGAAACATTTCCACATCCTTTTATGTGTTTGTAATGGCAGGTGCCCTGTGTGTTAGCCCTAGTGTTCTTCTCTGGCACCCTGACTTGTAACCGTGCATACAAAGAACACATTATAGCCTTGAGAGACTGATTATGTCTATTGTCACATCTCTCCATGGTACTGTATAATTGTTTCAGCTGCAAGTACATTCCTGAAATGCTCAGTACTGCACACTGGATAAATGTCTGCTCAACCTTCCAAAAATGCTAGTGATTATACAAAGGGGAAAGGAGGTCCCTTTAGAGGCATTAAGGTTGCAGTGCATTCTTTACGTGTTGACCTGTAAAAACACAGATGTTGCCAAAACTAACAAATCAAATAAATAATTCATATGGACTATGTAGGGAAGAAATTTGTCTTCAGTGATTTGGACTGTATATTGCAAAGGAACGATTGCATATACTATAAACATATTGTAGTCTGAGTAGATAAAAATAAACTCTACTTTGATATTTGGCTATGGGATTCTTTTCATTACTTCATACGGATAATATGCATAGATCAATTTATCACCAGCTGTTAATGGCATAAAATATCAGGAATGAATTCTTTTCCCTAAAAATATATGTATGCTTGAATTTGAACTATAGCACGTTGTTTGAATTTTTAAAAACAGGAAGAGAAATAAGCAAACTTATTCAAATTAGAATTTTTCTCTTAATCAAAACTTACTTAAGTTTTTCCAGATGTTTTTAGAGTTATATGTAATTATGACTAAGTGAAAACACAGTACTTTTGATTATTAGATGGGACCTGACACCGATGATCTTCTAATTATCCTGACTTTCTACTTGTGTGATAGCTAGACCACACTTAGATTGGTTTCAGAATAAAGTTGAAATAGATTTATAATATCAGTATATAAAACAGTAGCACCTTGTTAAAAAACGGGGGGGGGGGGAAGATATTGAGTGGATACAGTTGTCTTGGTGTTTATATTTTGGAGCTAGTAACCTGGCCAAGTTGAGGGCAAGATGAATCATTAACAGTCACAAAATTCAGTTATGATTATGAAGTAAAAGATTAATGTTTTAAATGCAATCATCTAGATATCATTATGAACCTTATAGTTGAAATCAACATCCATGGGCTATAAATATTTTAGTAAATATTGCACGAAAGTGTACTATTATGTATTATACCATCTTTTGACTCTGAATAAATGTTTCCATTTAATGAGAAAATACAATGGCACCATTTCTGGAGGCTGCCTACCCTTCTTCAGTTTTCCTGCTGTTTCTATGCTTAAATATTTTCTTTACAGGCTCTAATTTGTATGCCAGTGTAGTGCTGGATTGACAGGTAAATTACCCTTTATAAACATTAAGAATATTCACCAGATAAACTATTATACTAAAATACACCACAGAGCTTAGAGTTTTTTCCTGACCTTAGTCATGAAAAATATTACTTTTGAATCTGCAATTGAAAGGAGCATAAATTATAACATCATTTAAAAGAGATACCCCTCCCATATAATAGAATACATAAGAAAGCCAAACTCTCAAAAAGAAAATAACTAAGGCCTGATTCTCCCCTTTTGAAATCAATATGTACAACCTCAAATTAACTGCAAAATCCTTGTATATGACCGAGGCAATAGAATATACACCAATTGTTACCTTTGATATTCCAGAGAGTTCTATTTGTGGATTTGGCTGTGGTGTCTGCCAAATATAATTTTGGGTTAATACTACATTTTTTCCCATTGTAACATATTTCATTGTACTTTCAATAGGGATTTATAAATCCATGCCTTCTTCCTTTTTTTTTTTTTTTTTAAGATTTTATTTATTTATTTGACAGACAGAAAGACAGGGAGAGAGGGAACACCAGCAGGGGGAGTGTGAGAGGGGAAGCAGGCTTCCCGCGGAGCAGGGAGCCCGATGCGGGGCTCGATCCCAGGACCCTGTGATCATGACCCGAGTTGAAGGCAGACGCTTAACGACTGAGCCACCCAGGCGCCCCTAAATCCATGCTTTCTTAAGGCAAATATTAGACTGACAATTGGAAAGTAGTATGTTAGTTTACATGAATGTTCCAATTTGGTCACAAATAAAAATTTGGAAAGTCTTCAGAAGCTTCTATAAAACCTCTAAGGAATTTATATTACATAAATTCTTAGGGTAAAGTTCTTGTTATAGTTCTATAGTTATATTTCTACATAGGTATATTTCTATGGAATCATAATTACATTTCTATTTCTATAAACATATCTATATACATTTCAGTGATAATATTTATAATAATACTGCCAACTAGGTATTTTTCAATACTTGTTAAAAGAGTGGGAACAGTAACAATATAATTCCTTACTTTATTATAGAGAAATTTAGAGTCCACTTGAGGCACAAAAACAAGTTAAGGTAAATTTTGGCTTTCTGTGTACTACAAATATCCAATTACTTATATAAATGGGCTGAAATCCAGTGCTGTGTCTACCAGTGGTAAATTTATACCAGATGAGCCATTTATTGTTTCCCATTTAGAAAATGAGGAGTTTCAAAGAGAAAGAGACATCTCTAGAACTCTTAATTTAAAATTCAAATATATCTACATTGGCTACTTAATATTTTTAAAATCATTTGATCAGTTTTCATCTCTGTTTTCCTAAATGGGATTTTGTATAAAAAAGAAAAAGAGGAATATTGGCATCGATATTGTAAAGAGACATTATACTTATCTATTAATTCCTACAAATATATTTCCCAAAAGCATGCATAAACATGAATATAGGTGTGCCTTTATTTTTGTTTTTTTTTTAGATTTTATTTATTTGCAAGAGAGAGAATGAGAGACAGAGAGCAAGAGAGGGAAGAGGGCAGAGGGAGAAGCAGACTCCCCGCTGAGCAGGGAGCCCGATGCGGGACTCGATCCCGGAACTCCATCCCAGGACCCCGGGACCATGACCTGGGCAGAAGGCAGTCGCTTAACCAACAAAGCCACCCAGGCGCCCAGATATAGATTTTTTTTTTTTCTTCTTAAACCATTATTTTTTTTTTAAGATTTTATTTATTTATTTGAGAGAGAGAGAATGAGAGAGAGAGCACATGAGAGGGAGGAGGGTCAGAGGGAGAAGCAGACTCCCTGCTGAGCAGGGAGCCCGATGCGTGACTCGATCCCGGGACTCTAGGATCATGACCTGAGCCGAAGGCAGTCGCTTAACCAACTGAGCCACCCAGGCGCCCTATAGGTCTGCCTTTAAAACTCTTCACTTTCCAAATGAGGAAAATTTCTCAAACGAGAAATAGAAAATGGCTGATCTGGTATAGGATTTATCAGTGATAAAGATAGTACTGGCTTCAGCACATTTATATAAATAGTTAATTATTTGTTGTATACAAAAGTCTAAATTCACTCTAACTTGTAATATATACATATACATATCCGTACATCTGTATATACGCACACATACACGCACACACAGTCACACCTCATAATCCCATTTTGCTTTAAGTAGAGAGCATGTCAAGTATATTTGTCAGGTACAGTGATCCTAACCGTGTTTCTAACAAGAAATATAGCCGCAGTAAATCATTTCATCTCTCTTTGGAAATTGTTTTCACCTCTGTTAAGAACTGATTCAAAATTTTTATTACAGTAAAATTACCAAAATACTATTTGCTTTGAAATATGTTATTTACATGTAAATATCTTGTAACTATCTTCCCACACCTACAATGAGATAGTTTGGTAAATATTTCAAGTGTTCACTTGGGAGCCCTGAGATAATATACTCTAGGAATAAAGGCAAAATGGAAATGCATCAGTTCATACAAGAACTGGAACTCAGCTTTAAACAGCTTAATTCCTTATTAGAGTAAGGTGATTTGACCCTTGAACAACAGCTTGGCAAAAACAAAAGTTATTTTTCTCTGGAGGAAAGTCACAACATCAAGAAGTTGTAATCATCTGCATAATTTTGTTGTATGCTATATTGTATAATCAAAAGAAAATTATATAAAAATTAACAAAAATAGAAAAAAGCCAATCTCAACAGATCCAGAAGAGATATAGATATCAAACACAGATTTCAAATTGCCTGTAATTCATGTTTTACAATATAAATGGCAACATGGAGAACTTCCATAAAGATTTGAAATATTTAAAAATAATCAAGTGGAAGATATACAAATAAAGTAATAGGGGCACATAGGTGGTTCAGTCAATTAAGTGGCTGCCTTCATATCAGGTCATGATCTCAGGGTCCTGGGATTGAGACCCTCATTGGGCTCCCTGCTCAGTGGGGAGTCTGCTTCTCCCTCTCCCTCTGACCCTACCCCACCCCCTCCTCCTGCTCTCTCTCTCTCAAATAAATAAATAACATATTTTTAAAAAATACATATAATAAAATTAGGAACTCATTCCATGGCATTATGATTAGATTAGATTTAGCTCAATTAGGGGATTGAAAAATAAATGAGAAACTGTCCAGAATGAAGCACAGAGACATAAAAGAGTTGAAAAATACCAAAAAGCCTGCAAAGAAAATTATGTTACTTAGTAAAACAATCCAGTAAACATTTAATCAGAGTCCCCAAAACAAAAGATGGGAAATTGGAAAGAAGTAATATTTTATGTAATGATAGTCAAAATAATGTTAAAAATTGATGGCAGTCATCAAATCACAAATTCAAAAAAATTACAAAATGCAAAATGATAAATACAGAGAAAATTACACCTAGACACATCAGAGTAAAACAAAAAACAGAAGACAAATAAAAGTGCTAAAGCATCCAAAGGAAAAGGATCTTATCTTCTAAGAAGCTATAATAAAACTGACAGCTAATTTTTTGACAGGGAAAAAAAAAATCTACAGCTAGAAGATAATAAAATAACATCTTCATATTATTTATATTATTTATAACATCTTCAAATTATTTTTAGAACATCTTCATATTATTTATAGAATCTTCATATTACTGCCCACCTAAAATTCTATACCTACCCAAAATATGCCTCAAAAAGGAAAACAAAATAAACGAAATTCCTGACAAACAAAAGATCTAAAAGTACCTATACTGAGCTTTAAGAAGTTAAGAATGCATGTTGTAAACTCCTGAGTAACTTCCAGAAATAATAATATAATGCATCATAATGAGATTTTAAGATTAAAAATAAAATAGTAAAAATACAAGATTAATCCAAAAAAGGCAAGAAAGTAGAAAAAATGTGTATGAATACAAGAAAAAATAGAAAAACAAGTAAAAATATAGTTAATTTAAATAAAAATATATCAACAATTAAATTTAATGAAACTAGTCTAAATTCACTATTTAAAGAAAAAGTGGGACAGACTGGATAAAAGAACAAAATCCAACTATGTACTTATACGAGACATACATCAAATATATACATACAGAAACTTTATTTTTTTAAGATTTTATTTATTTATTTGACCGAGAGAGAGCGAGGGAGCACAAGCAAGGGGAGCTGCAGAGGGAGAGGGAGAAGCAGGCTTCCTGGGGATCAGGGAGCCCTATGCGGGGCTCAATCCCAGAACCCTGGGACCATGACCTGAGCCAAAGGCAGATGCTTAACCGAAAGAGCCACCCAGGCACCCCCATACAGAAACTTTAAAAGCTAAAAAAAATGCATTATACCAACACTAAGCAAGCAGAGTAAAAAACTATTATATAATAATATTACATATTACATATATTATATACTATATAATATACTAATATCAGACAAAATACAGTTTATGTTTAGAAACATTATTAATTATAATGAGCTTCATTTAATAATCATAACAGTATCGATCTATCAGGAAGATATAAAAATTCTAAATATATAAGAACTTACTTCAGTTATCTTTTTGGTGTAACAAAACTACCTCAAAATATAGTGCTTTAAATAATACTTTATTCTTTGTCATGATTCTGAAGGTTGACTGAGCTCAGCTGGATAATTTTCACTCAGATTCTCATGTGGTTGCAATCAGATACCAGCTGGTGCTGGTGACATCTGAAAGTTCTACTCAATTAGATGTCCAACATGATTCACGTGTACGTACATCCACTCGTACCTACCTACACACACACACACACACACACGCACACAAGAATTTAGCAAAGCAAAAATAAAAACATCATAAAAACAACAACATAAGAAAACAAAAATAAAACCCCACACATTTAGTTGAAGATGTAGCCTAAATGGAATCCTCATACATTATTGCACGAGTGAATTTGGTTCAGCCACTTTAGAAAACTGATAGTGTCTATTAAAGCTGAACACACTCAAAACCTATGCAAATATATGTGTATCACAACATAAGTCCAGCAATATGTGAAGGGCACAATTCAAATAGTGTCAAATGGGAAATAACCCAAATGTCCATCAGCACTAAAATTAATAAAGCAATTATAATATAGGGCGCCTGGGTGGCTCAGTTGGTTAAGCGACTGCCTTCGGCTCAGGTCATGATCCTGGAGTCCCGGGATCGGGTCCCACATCGGGCTCCCTGCTCGGCAGGGAGTCTGCTTCTCCCTCTGACCCTCCTCCCTCTCATGCTCTCTGTCTCTCATTCTCTCTCAAATAAATAAATAAAATCTTTAAAAAAAAAAAATTAAAAAAAAATAAATAAATAAAAAAAATAAATAAAATAGAAAGCAATTATAATATATTCTCACACTCATTACTATCTAGATGTATAATGAATGAACTACTGTTACATATAAAATATGGCAAAATCTGAGAACAAATCATTTAGATGGTGAGAGACACACATAAAAGAGTACACACTGTGTGATTTCACTTAAATAATACTAAAAAAAGGTAAACTTAAAAGTCAGGATGGTGTTTATCTACAAAGTATGGGAGTGCTTGAGAGGGGGCAAATCATTTCTGTGTGAAATAACACACACTTCTGGTTTTAAGCTGCAAAGTATTATGGTATTTCACTATACAATAATGTATGCCTGCCCTGACTTTAGAATAGAACTGTTTTCAGGTATATCCCCAGCTAAATACAAGACCCCCTTTATCAAGAACAATTATCATTACAAACTACATTTAGTATATTAAATGTCAGGGGTCTTATTCTCTCACATGCATGTTTAGTCCATTCTGGAACAGTCTGAGTTATTAAATATTATCCTTCCATTTCAGAGTAGAGTCCATATTTTTTACTCATGTTTCCTAATTCTGCGGTTACCTGATTCTAATTAGCAGCACACAGAAAAAGGTAACTCTCGCTTAATAAGACATCCCCTCGCCCATGTGAGAAGCAAACTGGTAGATTTATTTTAGGTATTTATACCTTTATCGCTTCTGCATACATATACAAAATACAAGGTCAGCACTTCTGCTAATTTTACTCACTAAAATTTTCCAGAAAGAAGAAATTTTAGTGAATTCCCGCTAAGAAATGCCAAACCAAAAGGATTAGTACTGCCTCAGGTTCTAAAGGGCAATGGGTTTATTAAAGAGGGAGGATGAAGGATTTCCTGAAGCTAAGTCTCCACCATCAAAAATGCTCTCTCTGGTTTCCAGAAACCCAGATCTACAGGCTGCTTACAAGGCAATATTTATAAATCTTTTATGAAAGGGTCAATGCTACGGTATTGTAATACAAGCAATCATCACTAGAAATAACGTAAAGGTCCTGCTAAAGCCTAATGGGGTATGTCCAGCATACACGGTGACAAAGCAGTATCACCTACGCTAGTCAAGTAAGAACTATGAGGATTTAAATTTCAGCTTTCTTAATAAATAATCTATAATTAACTACATAATGACTCATATTGGAAGATATTCAAATAGTCCTCAGAAAAATTTAAAACATGTTCATATTTTTAAGACTTTGTATCTCAAAATGCTTAAATTAATGATTAAAAGTCATATATAAAATTAATTTTCAAGGGGCACTTGGGTGGCTCAGTCGTTAAGCGTCTGCCTTTGGCTCGGATCTTGATCCCAGGGTCCCGGGATCGAGCCCCGCATCCAGCTCCTGCTTGGCGGGAAGCCTGCTTCTCCCTCTCCCACTCCTCCTGCTTGTGTTCCCTCTCTTGCTGTGTTTCTCTCTGTCAGGTAAATAAATAAAATCTTTTAAAAAAAATTAATTTTCAAAGAAAACCCTGTGATACTGAAGTTTGAATAGCATTTAAAAATCACAGAACCTTGATTACATATAAATAATGCAGATAGATTGTTCATTTATAAAGTGTTTGGGAAAACAGACCTCAGAAGGATTTCTATTCCTGATACTAAGCAAATTTGACTTCTTAAAACTTAGCCTGATTCATAATACCAACAAGTCTGGATTTAATATAACATTTTTAAAAACCATAGTTGAACTCATAAGTTAAAAAAAAAAAGACAAACAAAAAACTGTCTTTGACTCCCAAATGGAGGACAGTGGAAAACAGAGGTGGCAAAATGTAGCTGAAGTACAGCTATTTGGGGAGTATTTTCTGATATCAGAACCAAGAGACTTGCAGTTTAACTACTTTTTCGAGAACTGGAAACAATACCTTGGGTCTACAAATATTGTTGGGTTAAATATGAGACCAGTGGAAATCAAAGGTGTTAACCACAAGGGTATAGGAAAAATATACCCACTTAGAAAGAGGCATGATTAGAAACAGGAGTTTCTAATGTCACTGAATGGGGAATATATAGGCCATGAAAACTTGAAAATTTGGACCTAACTTCATGCAGCTTTGAAGTTTTGTTTAAAGTATGAGTATATTATGGAAACTCCCAAACAAAGAAACTAGGAAGTAACCAAAATGACATGAGATAATAGCATCTCAATTCACCTAAAAAAGCAACTTTTCTCTGAAGAGACAACATTACAGGAGAATCCACAGGATTTCTACAGATAACATCCTGCCTTAAAGGCTCATGATCCTGAATCATCAAACACACAACTGTGAGTGAGAATCAGTAGAAACAACACCACAGCACAATTAATCTGCTCAAAAATTAAGGTGTTAAGTAATCAGATATAAAATACAAATAGGTATATGTGAAGGTTAAAGAGAAATGGAAGGTAGAGTCACAGTTGTGATTTAAGGATAAAATATTGTGAAACAAGTCCAAATATATTCGATGACGAGTCAAATTCATTTTCTAGACTTGACAAATGTAATCTTTCCAATAAGAATCTAGAGCTAAGTTAAATAGTCAAGTAGGTATGATGACAAGAGAAGTAATGATACTGGATGCAGAGCTGAAGAAATTCCTCCGATTTGTAGCACACTTTCACAAGAAGCAGAAATAAGAGCTGATAAAAATAACAGATGATAAAATGGTCCTAAATTTGCCTTATTGGGTTTCAAAATGAAGAAAAATGAGAAAATGAGCAGCAGGCTATACTAAAAAATAATATAATAACTGAGAATGACTCAGAATTGATGAACACAAAACAAACAAACAAGAAGACATGAATCGTCTTTAGGAAGCATGACACATCCCAAACAGAATGTTTTTTTAAAAATCCATACTATGAAAGATTATATTTTACAAAGATGACTGCAACAGTGTCTTATATTCCAGATACTTTTCTATAGTGTAACCATACCACTCTCCCTCCAAGAGGAGAAATTGAATTCCCTTCTCCTTGAATCTGGAGTGGTCTTGGGATTTGTTTGTAAACCACAAAATGTGGAGGAAATGATGACACTTAACTTCTGCATCTTGGTCAGAAGAGGTCAATGTGGCTTCTACCTCTTTTCAAATACTTGTTTTCAGGGAAATTCCCTCCCAGAAACCTCCCTTTTGAAACTCAGCTGGATGCGGTGAAAAGCTCAAACTGCATGGGGAGGCCATAGGTAAGTGCACCACTCAAATGTTCAAGCTGAACCTCGCCCTAGAGTCATGGCAGCTAAGGTGTCAGACATTTAAGTGAAGTCCCCTAAAGATTCCAGGCCTCAGCTGTTCAAATCTTCTCTGCTGAGGCCCTGGACATTTTGGAGCAGAGAGAAGCTGTCTCTGCTGTGCCTTCCCTGGATTCTTGACCCATAATAAGCATAATAATATAGTTGTTTTATGCCTCTACATTTAGGATGCTAAAAAACATTTACCTATGACAGTTACCTGCAGAATAACAAAGGAAATTAGAAGATCTTAAAATCAGTCTCTTGGTGTCTGAGTGGCTCAGTAGGTTAAGCATCTGCCTTCAGCTCAGGTCATGATCTTGAGCTCCTGGGATGGAGCCCAGGGTCAGGTTCCCTGCTAGTGGGGGGTCTGCTTCTCTTTCTCGCTCTGCCCCTCCGCCTGTCATGAGTGCACACTCTCTTTCTTTTTTTCTCAAATAAATAAAATCTTTAAAAAAATCAGTCTCACAATTTGCTATTCTTATATTTATTAAAGTTCTTGTATCAAGAATATGCAAAAAAAAAAAAAACCAACTCTAGAAAAAGGCACAAACCTGATAGAAATAAATGGTCAAAATTGACAAAAACTTTAAAAACAATAATAGAAGATAACTATATGGCCAATGAGCATAAGACACTCGACTACATTAGTCATTGGGGAATGCAAATAAAAAACACATTTGGTAGAACTCACCATACTACAGTGGTTAAAATGAAAAAGGTGAAAAATACCAAACAATGGTGACATAAAAAGAAATTTAAACCCATATAAGCTCCTTTTTTTTAGATTTTATTTATTTATTTGACAGAGAGAGAGAGACAGTGAGAGAGGGAACACAAGCAGGGGGAGTGAGAGAAGGAGAAGCAGGCTTCCCTCTGAGTAGGGAGCACGATGTGGGGCTCGATCCCAGGATCCTGGGATCATGACCCAACCTGAAGGCAGATGCACAGCAACTGAGCCACCCAGGTGTCCCCAAACCAATATAAACTCTTGGTGAGAGTGTAAATTGGTACAACTCTTTAAGAAATGTTTTTGAGATATCTACTCAGGTGAAATATGCCTAACCTATAGTCCAGCAAATTTAACTCCTAGGTATCATCCCAACAGTATTAAATACATAGGTTCACCAAACAAACAAAACAAAAACATGTACTAGGATATTCATAACTGCTCTTGTGAATTCAAATGTCATCAAAAGCAGAGTGAACAAACATATTTTGACATAGTCACCCAATGTAATACTCTATAGCAGTGAGGACAAACAAACTACACCAGCATAAGTGCATAAATCTTGCAAAAACAATGTTGAGCAAAAGAAGTCAAACACAAAAGAGTACATACTACATAATCCCTCTTATGTAAATCCAAAACAGGCAAAAACTAATAAAGTTTATTAGAAGAATTAAAAATATGTACCAGTGAGAGGAAAGAGCTAATAATTCTAAGGGAGCTTGAGATCAGAGGTTCTGGTGTATAAGTGGTGCCTTATTTCTTCATAGATGGTTGTATTGTTTCAGTTTATGGATTTCATTCAGCTATAAACTTTTAATACCTTTTTGTATATTTAATATACTTTATAAAGCATGGGGTTTTCTTTTTGTTTTGTTTTATTGTTGCTTTTTTATTAAAAACAATTGGAGAGATACAGTGGGTTTTCTACAAAGGAATCAAAACAGCAAAAGGAAGCTACAATACAGTTGGTATAAAAGACTGAAAGAAAATAATTGTCAATCAAGAATTCTATATCCAACTAAATTATTCAGAAATGGGGGTGAAATAAAATACATTTAAAAGAACCAAATGAACAGATTGATTCATAAAGGGATTTCTAAAATAAAGTCTCTCCACATTGCCGAGATTTTCAAACATACAAATAACTAGGACCCAGAAATTGTGAATCAGCATATTTGAGTAGTGCCAGGATATGTGGATTTTTAAAAACTTACCTACATTTTAAAATGCAGTCTAGGTTAAGAATGGCTAGGATTAAGAAAATATTTTATTTAAATTCTTGGATTGAGAAAATAGTGATATTTCTATTCAGGTTACCAGCTACTAAAAATATTTATACTCCCAATTTTTTTTTTCCTTCAATTAGATTGTAAATTTCTTTTAGAGTAATTTTTTCTTTTTCTTTTAACTTCCTGGTGTGATGCATAGTGGTCAATTCACTTTGGAAAACAATTCCGAAACTAAGTTTATAATTGTTTGTTAGATGGTATATTCAATTTAATTGTATTATTTTGGACCAAAACCTTTTCTCTTTTTAGTTGACAGTTTCTCTAGCAATTCTCCTGATACCTCTTGAAAAAACATTGTGTACATACACACATGTACAAATATATATAAACACAAACCTGATAGAAACAAATGGAAAAAATGTGTGTGTGTGATGTGTGTGTGTGTGTGTGTATCACTGAAAGAACAACAGTTTCATGTACTTATTGAAAGCTATCACTTGTTCGACCAGCCCCATATTATGAGTAAATCTTAATCAATTCACTTTTTTTTTTTTCAATTCACATTTTGTAACTGGTATAGCGTATTCATTTCAATGCAATAAAGATCAATATTAGGGGTGCCTGTGTGGCTCAGATGGTTAAGCATCTGCCTTCGGCTCAGGTCATGATCCCAGGATCCTGGGATCGAGCCCCACGTCCGGCTCCTGGCTCAGCGGGGAGCCTGCTTCTCCCTCTGCCTCTCCCCCTGCTCGTGCTCGTTCACTCTCTCTCTGTATCTCTGTGTCTCGAATGAATAAATAAAATCTTTAAAAAAAAAAAGATCAATATGAAAGAGCCATTTCATAATGTAGTGATTGAAAGTATTCACACCAGCACAAAGAGCACATATTTAAATATTGGCTTTAACAGTTATTTGGACCAATCCCATAAGTGTTTTGCCTCAATTTTTTCACTTATAAATGTAGGAAATACTAATATAATGGTAATTATATGAGTTAATTTATACAGAGGAAATGCCTGAACTTTCCTTTAACCAATAAACAATAAGTGTTAGTAATTAAAGTCATGAAAATTTGTTTGCTATGAAATCATCTATATATTTAAAAAATCCCTAACATTTAATTTGTTCATAATTTTCATTTTAAATTGAATTTTTACAGGATTCAAATATATGTTCAACAGTCCAACTTTTCCATTTGAAAATGTAACAAACTATTCTGTTTCAAAAAATTTTAAAAAAGTGTTAACATAAAAAATAAAGTAATAACTGTAGATATAACCATGATTAAATTTCAATTAAATTTAGATTATTTTTAATAATCTTGCACCATTAATTTCTCCTACTTCATAAACTTCTAATCATGAAAAATGTATGCATGAAATAAGGCTTTAAAAAATCTTTCCATAATTTCCTTTTAAATCTTAAATTTTTGAACCTCTTCCAAACAAGGCCAAAAACTGACCTTCTAAGATAATGCAGAAAAGAATTATTTCAGATGAAAGATAATGCCCACAAACTTGCCCACTTCTGACCATTAAAAGGTTTTGATCATTTCTCTGCTTATGTTTGATGATGAAGGTGAAATACACTAATTAGGCTTTTCACTGTTACTTGCTTAATCTTTTTCTTATCCAGATTTCAGGAAATGTGTTTGATCTAATGATGTGATTTAGAATAGATTTCAATGAGTACAAGATGGAATTTTAAAAAGGTAATGAATTTAACTTCTGATGAACTGGAAATTTCATATAATATTGTGTAATATCAGTTTGGGATATTCAAACAAATGAATATGTCAAGATAATGTATATTTATAAAATGTCTTAACAATTTCATGTAATTTCTATATAAATTTCATTAATTAAAATATTACTGATTCCAACAGTGGAAACTATACAAAATATTTAAAACATCTTAAATGAAAAATAATTTTAAATCATTTTTGAAGCATTTTTGTTTTGCAGCGTTTAACTGAAAACTACTAAAGTTTATAAATCATTGCACAGTTAAAGAAAGGAAGAGAAATTTAATTTTCTTGAGCTCTATTTTAATATATGTAATGGTAAAAGTTGTTTGTAGTTTCCACAAGTGGGATATAACATCTTTTATATAGCTTTTGGACTTTCTTATTAAAGAGCTGCTAATAGATCTTTAATCCAACTGAAAGATTTTAAGGTTTTAAATCCAAAACAAAGATTTGAACAACAAAATCGAATTCACAAGAGATTAACAACCCAATCCAGTATTATCAAACATCAATAAATAATTCTAGGAACAATGAAAAGTTTAAAAGCACAAAAGAGCATAATTGTAAGAGTTGGTATGTTAGCTAACATTCTCTAGAGAAACAGAAACAATAGAAGATTGATGTATAGATAGATAGATAAAATTCATGTTTGTTTGTTTGTTTATTACAGAAATTGCCTCATGTTTTTATGGAAGATGAAAAGTTCCATGATCTACTATCTGTAAGCTGGAGAACCAGGAAAACCGTGGGAAATTCAGTTTGAGTCAAAAGGCCTGAGACTCTGGAGTGCCAATGTCTGCGGGGAAGAGAAGATGGATGTCCCAACTCAACCAGAGAGAAAATTTGCCTTTCTTCGGTCTTTTTGTTCTATTCAGGCTCTAAACAGGTTGGATGATGTTAACCTGCATCGGTAAGGGTGCTATTGTTTACTTGGTCTGGTCATTCAAATGCTAATCTCTCATAATCATACCCAGAAATAATGTTTTACCAGCTATCTGGGCATCCCTTAGCCAGTCAAACTGACACATAAAATTAATGATCACAACTACTTTATACTATGTGTTTTAGAGTTCTGAAGAGACTGAGAGATGAATAGATTTTAAAACAACATACAAATGTTTATTACTCAAAAAAATATGTAATTTGAAAAGGAATCCAAGCTACCTAAAACATTATATCAATTTATTTACCATAGTGTACAATATATGATCCTGACTTGGCACTTATATCTCTATAATGAAAAAAATGAAAGTTTATCTTACTATTATCCTGTGAAAACATCTCTAGAAACTTAGTACTCCAAAGCCATTAAAAGAAAAAAAATGTGGGTCTAGCATATGTATTTTGATCTCGGGGTTGTAAGTTCAACCCCACGTTGAAGGTAGAGCTTGCTTAAAAAAATACATTAAAAAAATGTGGGTCTTTATTAGAGAAAGAACTTATTAGCTACTTTTTTTTTCATTTAATAATATTGTCATTTATAAAAATTAGTAATTTGGCACTCTAATTTTCATATGACTCACAAAACATAGTTACCAAAGCAGCAGAATTATTAGGGAAAATAATACTGGATGTTAATTTAAAAAAAACCCAAAAACAAACTATGTTTGGAGTCTTGTCTTCCATTTTATAGCTTTGTGTCCTTGGGCAAGATACTTAAGCTCTCTGATCATTAGTTTCTTCACACGTAAAATGAGGATATTAAAATAAGATATCTCTCATAAGCTTAAACTTAGGTACTTTACCTAAGCCAGGAAATAGATATTTGCTAAGTGAGAATATTATAACCTCTGAGTAAATTAAAACTGGAAAACTTTAAAAACATTGGGTAGCAGCCATATAAAATGTAAAAGCAGGACAGCCTGCAGTGAGATACCACTGTAATGCCTATTGAATTTAAATTAGGAAAAATTATATATATATATAAAATTTTTATATATATGTATATAAAATCAATCTATCTATCCCAACAAACTACACATCATAAATTAATTATTATATTATCACGGACTCACTTTTAAATGCTAGTTTAAAGACATGATATCAATCATTGTCACAGTGACCATTGAGTGTGGTTCTCTATCAAGATGAGAATAATTATTCTCATTTAAATTTTTTAATGTCTGAACATTTCCAGGATTGAGCAAAATGCCTGAATTACTCATTACTCAGTCACTAAAATGATGTATTAACATCCTTAATTGAACCCAGATATTTACGTGCCTTTTATCCCAACCAGTGCATTTTATTGTCTGTAGAATCTAGATATAAGAACTGAAGAGAAGCTGAAATAT
Organism: Neomonachus schauinslandi; assembly: GCF_002201575.2. Classification (NCBI taxonomy): domain Eukaryota; kingdom Metazoa; phylum Chordata; class Mammalia; order Carnivora; family Phocidae; genus Neomonachus; species Neomonachus schauinslandi. The sequence continues at coordinate 91,615,224 of NC_058404.1, forward strand.
TGATGCCAGTGAGCTAAGAAGGCAAATGCAAACTAATGAAAAAATTTTAAGTGTTTCTTTTTTTCTTTTCTTGTATTAGTATTGTGTATAGTGACCAATAAATTATAATGTAAATCTAATTAAACAGCAAAGTATGAAGAAATTAAAGTATATTTGTTTGTGATAATTACATTTTTATGCAATTTTACCACTTTAAAATTAATATATAAAACCTATAAAACTTTATTCATGTTTCTGGACAAGATATTAAAAAATATGTAAAGTTACGGAGTTTGACACTTTTGTTATGTATTCCTAGTCCCAAAGAGGCAGAAGAATGTGCAACGTAACAACAGGACTCAGGTCAAAAACATTTATTTTTTAAATACTTTACAAAATATATGTGAATGGAGACTAATTATAATGCTATCTAAAGGCTAAGGAAATCGCCTTCTTACAAAGGCATATTTTATTTTATATTTATATATTATTTTATATTTTATTATAAATTTCCTTAGTAATATATATAATATCATATATATAATATATAATAAGCATAAATCCTTGAATATTTTCCAATGATATCCTTTTATATTAAATTACTTCATATGCCAAAATAGTTTATTGAAAATTTCCAATTTTTGAAAATATTTATATGTGCATATAGTAACACAAATTTAGGCATATAATGCACTTCTTAATCATTATGTGGAGTTCCATAATGGTCAAATATTTAATATTCCGTATTATATATAACCAAATAATATGCTATTTGAACTAAGTTAACAGTAAGTAAGAAGTTAATATTGCATTATCCATCTTAAAAAATATTACTGTAACCATGTTTGGCATTCTCAAGAGAAATCCGTATTAAGTGTTGGGAATTGGTGTTTTCTATCTTCTCTGTTTTGCGGTCATTTTTAGTACTTTCATAGCTGATTCAGTAGTCAACATGAACTTACTGAAAACAAGTTATGCCAAATTGCTTTCACTTTATTATTAGATGGTGATGCCACTTTTCAATCAAAAGGAAGTCCTAGATGTAGTAGATCTTGTTTTCTAGAAAAAAAAATGCAAACAGGCTAGCCATTTGTCAGGATTCTGAAGGGATTCTAAGAGTGGATAGAAAAGATGATGACTTTCCCATGTGACTTCCTCCAACTTTAATGATCTATGACCACATCCTTTTCAGTGCCATCCATTGGTTTATTGTGTACTAGACAAGACCTGCAATAGGTGTGTCACTTGTTCAATGATATGACTTTATTTGAATGCTTAGCTCTATAGTTCCTGTTTCCCCACTCATGTCCCAATGTAGATTTGTATTCCACTTGCTTACCTGACACAGATTAATAATAGGCATTGAACCTCAAACTTAACTCTAGAATCAAGTCAAGACAAACTTGTCATATATAAAGAGAAATAAAATATGTGATGAAATCTTTAGTGAGGATAATACTGACACTCCTATATGGTCTTGGCCTTGGCCTTGGTCTTTGTACACTGTCTATACAGACATATATAGGATATTCAACTATCTGTATGTTCTAAACAATGTTCATCTGTTGTCTAAATTTTATTAAATGTGTCCTGTCATGTCCCCATATGTGTTTTATTTATAGATCATTTTACTTACTGTTACCTAAGGTATAAACTTCGGAATATTTGTCTCCATGCTCTTTTTTTTTTTTTTTTGTCTCCATGCTCTTAACTCCAAAAATAATTATTAATTTCTATCAAGTTTGCCTCCAAAGTTACTTTCAATGCTATTTCATTTTCTCAGTATCTGTTGTTGCTATCCTATTCTGGCCACATTCTCAGCTGTATTACAGCAACAGCCTCAAACTGGTCTCCCTGGACCCAGTAGTTATCTCAAACCTACCAGTCAATCCATCCTTCACCCAGTCACCAAAACCACTATAAACTCCAAGTCTGACCATACCCATCTGTTGTGTAAACGCTTAACATTTTTCTGATTTAAATTAAAACTTCTTAACATGATTTGCAAGTTTTTCATGATCAAGAGCCAGTTTTACATGCTAAGTACATCACTGAATTTTCAGAGCCCTTAAGGTGCCATGTTCATTATGCCCTTACTGACCTCTTTACCTTCGAGAAGACTGTCTTCTTTCCTGGAACTATTTTTCCATCACATTCATCAACTTTTCCTCAATCTACATGATTCACCCATCAGTTTAAATTTTCCTTCCCTGAGATTGCCTTTTCTGATGCCCAGAACACTCAATTTGGTATATTTCAAATGTGAATTTATGCAAACTTAGGACCAAGTCCCTACCCTGTAAGCGAATTTGCCCTGCATTTTCTTATTTACTCATTCCTTTCTTCTAGCAGAGTCTTTAGCACAGACTGAACATCAATACTGTTTTTGAGAGAAAAGGACTAGAGAAAGGGAGGAAGTAAGGAAAGGAAGTAGGGGTATAAAAGAATGGCTAAAACAAGAATAAAAGTAAGAAAGTAACCTTTTAATTAAATAAAAAGTACTTAGCTGAGTTATCAATCTGTACCTCATTTGCAAGAATTAATTCAACCATAGTAACAATAATACCATGTTTAATGAAATAAACATATTTTCATTTTCCTCATGATGGCATGCTAGGAATGACCACCAATGACATTTTTCAATATATGAAAATTATAAGCAGGTTTTGACATTTTTTTAGATTGTTCTTAAAAATCTGTTAAACCATGATGTGTTAAGCCAATTCACAGGAAGGAAAAAAAAAAAGATATTCCAGGTGATAAAATTACAATTTTAAGAGAAAAACAGAAAACAATCTATTAGATATTTTTTCCTTAGTAACAGTACAATTTTTAACATTTTAAACCTTTGTTATTTTAAGTGCTATAATCAGGTATTTAATTGAACAGAGCTGACAAAATATTAAAACGTGTAATATATTTGCTCATTTGTTCAATACTTTTACTAATTCAATGAGATTCATATTCAGGTTAGTAATTTACTCAACTGCATGATTCATTATAACAGAACACTATTTAATTTGAAAGTCTCAGAGATAAAGTGATGATAGTCTGTATAAACATGTAAGTTAAATTATCTTGCTAATATGAAATTTAGAAGACATTAGAATGAGAACATAAGATACAAAGTATGGGAAAGCTACAGTCAGGAAATACTAAGATAGGTTGCCATTTATAAAATGAGAGAAAAAAATTCCAGCAATACCCTTATTCCAACTCGTTTTCAAATGTGGGTCCTAGCTTAGTGGTTTGAGGTGACTAATTCTATATTCACATAATGAATATATTCTCTAACACCATACACAAAGATAATTCAAAATGGATGAAAGACCTCAATGTGAGACAGGAATCCATCAAAATCATAGAGGAGAACACAGGCAGTAACTTCTTTGACATCGGCCACAGCAACTTCTTTCTAGATACATCTCCAAAGGCTAGTGAAACAAAAGCAAAAATGAACTTTCGGGACTTCATCAAGATAAAAAGCTTCTGCACAGCAAAGAAAACAGTCAACAAAACAAAGAGGCAACCCACAGAATGGGACAAGATATTTGCAAATGACACTACAGACAAGGCACTGATTTTCAAGATCTATAAAGAACTTCTCAAACTCAACACCCAAAAAACAAATAATCAAGTCAAAAAATGGGCAGAAGACATGAACAGACACTTCTCCAAAGAAGACATACAAATGGCTAACAGACGCATGAAAAAATGTTCATCATCATTAGCCATCAGGGAAATTCAAATCAAAACCACATTGAGATACCACCTTACACCAGTTAGAATGGCAAAAATTGGGCGCCTGGGTGGCTCAGTTGGTTAGGCGGCTGCCTTCGGCTCAGGTCATGATCCCGGAGTCCCTGGATCGAGTCCCGCATCGGGCTCCCTGCTCGGCAGGGAGTCTGCTTCTCCCTCTGACCCTCCCCCCCTCATGTGCTCTCTCTCTCATTCTCTCTCTCTCAAATAAAAAAAAAAAAAGAATGGCAAAAATTGACAAGGCAAGAAACAACAAATGTTGGAGAGGTTGTGGAGAAAGGGGAACCCTCTTACACTGTTGGCGGGAATGCAAGTTGGTACAGCCACTTTGGAAAACAGTGTAGAGGTTCCTCAAAAATTTAAAAATAGAGCTACCCTATGACCCAACAATTGCACTACCGGGTATTTACCCCAAAGACACAGATGTAGTGAAAAGAAGGGCCATATGCACCCCAATGTTCATAGCAGCAGTGTCTGCAATTGCCAAACTGTGGAAAGAGCCGAGATGCCCTTCAACAGATGAATGGATAAAGAAGATGTGGTCCATATACACAATGGAATATTACTTAGCCATCAGAAAGGATGAATACCCAACTTTTGCACCAACATGGATGGGACTGGAAGAGATTATGCTAAGTGAAATAAGTCAAGCAGAGAAAGTCAATTAACATACGGTTTCACTTATTTGTGGAACATAAGGAATAGCATGGAGGACATTAGGAGAAGGAGGGGAAAAATGAAGTGGGGGAATCAGAGGGGGAGATGAACCATGAGAGACTATGGACTCTGAGAAACAAACTGAGGGTTTTAGAGGGGGGGGGGTGGGGGGATGGGTTAGTCCGGTGATGGGTATTAAGGAGGGCACGTACTGCATGGAGCACTGGGTATTATATGAAAACAATGAATCATGGATCACTACAAAAACAAAAACAAACAAACAAACAAAAAAAACCTAATGATATATTGTATGGTGACTAACATAACATAATAGAATTAAATTTAAAAATAAGGTAAAAAATATTTGAAATCAGTGCTTAGTAATTCTTTGTGACCAAATTATGAATTCTATTTAGGAAGAAAAACAGTATATAAATCTCTCAGAAAATAACATGTTTGCTAAATTGTCATTTAAAAATCATCATGGAGGTGGGTGGCTCAGTTGGTTAAGCGTCTGACTTCAGCTCAGGTTATGATCTCAGGCTCCCTGCTCAGCAGATAGTCTGCTTCTCCCTCTCCTTCTGCCCCTCTCCCTGCTCATTCTCTCTCTCTCTTCCTCTCTCAAATAAATAAATAAAATCTTTACCAAAAAATTAAAAAATAAAAATCATCATGGGCACTGTGGAAATATCAATATAAATTTCAGAAAACATGTAATTGTGAAAAACTTTTTTCAACTATAAGTGAGATCAAACTTACTTAATATAACAAACTTCTTAGAAAAAAAGGGGAGGAATTTCACAGAACCGTTCTTCTCCCTCCCCTCCACCCATCACTCCATCCATCAGCTTGCTTTCCCTCCCTCATGGGTCTCCCTGTCCCCCATCCCCTTTTCCTCTGTTGTCTGTGTTTCTGGATTTTCCTTCCTTTTTATGCAGACCAGATTCTTCAACTTGACATGGGCCAGGACTACCAAATGCTCTAGCACCTCACATCTCTCTACTACCAGAAAAGAATTGCAGGTCACTGTCCTGGGAAATCTTGCTGATTTGCACAGTTTGAGCCAGATCCACTTGCCTGGGCTAAGCAACTGTGAATGGAGGAGGGAATGACTGCCTTAGACTAGAGCAAGTACTTATTTCCAAAACCAAAGATTCTAAGAAGGTAAAAGCTTCCATTTAAACGACATGTTTAGGAGAACTTTCCAAATACAGGGGGTGCTGTTTTTGTCAGAAAAAAACTATAGATGGCATTTCACAAGGTGTGGTGGGTTATATAGGAACTGAAAGAGGCAAAGACCAACCTATGACATTTTTCGGAAAAATATTTTCTAAAGGAGCATAATAATGTCAATATATCAAGGAAAGAACCAAGGCTATTTCTCTGTGATCTAAAATTAACTAGAATTAGTCAATACAGCCATTTAAAGCTTTTTATAAAAGCTACTTCCTTCTTGTTCTCTTTCTACGGTCCAAACTCCTTTCGCCTGACAACGAACTATTATACTTTGGCAAATTTACTTTCTGGCATTCATAGGGGAGTTTCACACAATCAAACAGCAGAAAGCCATGTCTATCCCTGTCCTAAGTTAGAGTAAAAGCAAATAAAAAGGCTTGCCAGGGCATAATGCCTCACAAACCCATTTCTGGTTTGGGATTTAGCCCAAAGTAAAAGAATCGATATTTGGGCGCCTGGTTTGCCCACTTCCATCTTGACAGTTTTTTACTTTTTTATAACTCATGATAATATCAACAGTCTCATAGTGCCTTAATTTTAGATCCACAAATTTATTACCTTTTTCATTTCCACTTAATCAGCTAATATCGACATTTAAAACAATTTGAGGTTTTATAAATTTTCCAGATATTATGTTTACATTTTCTCATCAAAATTTTTCTTAATCATTATAATGGATGTGTTAGCTAGTTATTTTTATTCTCATTTTTGAAGTAAGAGTACAAAGAAGCAAGGTTAAAGAAGGTACCCAAGTTCATATAACTAGGAAATGTGTGTGAGTTTCACTCCCAGCTATGACTGACACTGTCGCCCATGTTCTTTATACTTCAACAACTATAGCATTCTGATAGTTCTCAAACACATCGTTATTGCCCCTACCACTGCTCTTATTAAGTAATGTTTAGATATTTCTTTAAGTATATAGTCTATCTCAGGTGTCTCCTTCAGTCTATTCTTCAGATCCCTGCCATATCAGAGTTCTTTCAGATCACTGTAAACGGTGCCCATTCTCAAAAACCATCAGGACCAAGTGGGATAATTTACATACCATTTTCTGATGAGAAATAGGTATCCAATGTAGCCATTAATAGAATGAACACTGGTTATTAATTGCAGTCATAATCAAATCCAAATAACCCCCAATTCTACTCTATATTTAGCTAAGTGAGCATGTATTTAAGGCCCCCTTTGAGTCTCTATATCTTTGTGCTGCCTGCTCTGTGCCAGAAGTCATTATTAGATCTTCTGAGCTCATATAGAACTCCCTTTACATGCCACATGCTTTCTGAGATTTTCATATTAATGTTTTATGTGGCTGTTTGGCCATGTACTTGAGACTTGAGGATTGGGATTGTGAAAATTTTGTGTACTGAAGAACATCTACCAATTACCTTGGATGTAGATGCTCTGATAAAAACCTTACTTTCTCTTAGTTGTTCGTGACCTTATTTAATTAATCATAGGTAATTTCATTATGGGATTAAAATATTCTCAAGTAATCATTTTTGTTTTCTAGCCAAGATTTCACCTTAAACCTGCTTAGGGATTTTTTTTAAATTGCAAGACATGAAAGAGATGAATTCAACTGGAACAAGGAGAAGGCTATGAATATAGAGGACGTCTATACCAGATATAAATAAAAAGCAGAACAGATACTTCCATTCCTGTAAGGAGAGAGGGAAAGGGGAGAATTCATATAATGAGACAAATACGTTCTGGCTGCTATCCTCCATGACAAAATCCTAGAGAAATGCTGCATAATTTGGATAACAAGGAAGATATTGTGCCTGGATCCACTTTTGGAATTTTGGAGGTGACCACTAAGCAGGCATTCCCAAACGAAGCTGCGGAGGGGGGAGAGGGGAGTATAAAACAAACTAAAAATGCATCGTGACATGGCAGGCTGACAGAAGACCAGAGTAGTACTCCAAAGGTTCTTATAAACTCTAGTCATCAAAAAAATAAATAAATAAATAAATAAATAAATAAATAAATAAATAAATAAATAATAAATTCTAGTCATCAGGAAAATCCTCCAATTTTCAGTATGTGTCAAGGCTGAGTTGAGACCCATAGGTCCATCATGCAAGGGGAAAGATGACCTTACACTGGAGGGTGATTATGGATGGGCATCCTAAGTCCGACTCCGGGTGGAGGACATGGCTCAAAACTCAAGAAAAGCCTGCTGAGTCCATGTGATTAAAACTGGGTTTGGCAGGGAGAAAGCACTGGCACTCACCCAACAAGCGAATGGAAAATGTCATCAGTGTTCATCTTGACAGATAAAAGTACAAGCAATTTAGAGACCACTCAAGCCAAAAGCCTTGCACCTGAGTCCAGCTCAAGGACAAAGAAAAAGCTCTGTATTATGTCAAGGAGTATTCTCCTTCATCCAGGGCTTATGGAAACTTTCACACTCAAACCCCATCTGGGACAGGGAGAGGGAGAAGGGGACGGTTATAAAGAGACTGGTTAAAATAGAGAAAAACTGCCTCAAATAATCATAGATCAAGATACCTTAACTGGAAAGTTTAAGAATGCCTTCATTTTTGTGACAGTACCATACTGTTTTCACTATAGCTTAGTAGTATATCTTGAAATCTGGAATTGTGATAGTTCTAGCTTTGTTGTTCTTTCTTAAGATTGTTTTGGCTATTAGGGTTTTATTTCAGTTCTATACAAATTTTAGTATGATTTGTCCTAGTGTTGTGACAAATTCTGTTGGTAGGGATTTCACTGAATCTGTAGATTACTTTGGGTAGTATGGACATTTTAACAATATTAGTTCTTCGAATCCATGAGCATAAAATATTTTTTCATTTGTTTGTGTCATCTTCAGTTTTTTTAATCAATGTTTTATAGTTTTCAGAGCACAGGTCTTTCACCTCTTGGGCTAGCCATATTTTTTTGGTGGTGAAATTGTAAATAAAATTGTTTTCTTAATTTCTCTTTCTGCTACTTTATTAGTGTATAGAAACACAGCTGATTTCTGGATATTGATTTTGTATCATACAACTTCACTGAATTCACTTATTACTTCTAGTAGTTTTTTGGAATGAATAAATCATGGGATTAAAAGGCACAGCATAGAGAATATTGTCAATGATATTGTAATAGCGCTGTATGGTGACAGATGGTAGCTACACTGGTGGTGAACATAGCACAACATATAGAAAAGCTGAATCACTATGTCGTACATTTGAAACTAATGTAATATTGTGTATCAATTGTACTCAAATTTTTAAAAAATTAAAAAAAAATAAAAGAACTCCTTCACTCCAATAACCAGGAAAGAGAAGGATTCTTGAGAATAGGTTCAGAGAATGTATACAAAATAAAAAGTATTTTTTTCCTTTTCATATAAATAAAGAATACTAGATTTTGGATCCTGATGTAGTTTAAATTATATCTATCAGCGATAAGTATTGAAACATTTTTGTCAAAGATTCTAATCCAAATTTGAGGGAAAAAATGTGAACAGACCCTTTGGCAGAGACTGGTGTATGTCTATTCCAATGTCTACTCTCCCCTAGTGCTTTAGAAATAAAATCTTCTAAGCACTTTAATGAAACACGTGGTCATTCCAAATAAATACTGCAGTTCCTGACAACCTTCTTACCAGGGGGTGTGACTAAGTTCTGGGCAGTAAAATATGTGAATTGTTAAGTGAAACCTTCTGGAAAAAAGTTATTAACCCTCAGTGTACCAGGAAACATGGTTATCACCAGTTACTATCTGCTTCCATTGGACCCTTTGAATTCTTTTTTTATTTTTTTTAGGTAGGCTCCATGCACAGAGTGGAACCCACCTTGAGGCTTGAACTCAGGATCCCAAGATCAAGACCTGAACCAAGATCAAGAGTAAGACGCTTAACTGATGGAGCCACCCAGGTGCCACCTTTGAATTTTTTTAAGTCATTTTATAAATAACGTTCTAGACTAAAAAATAAAGGAAGAGTTTTTAAAAGCTTTATTAGAAATTTTAATAAAAAATAAGTTAAACAAGCCTGTTTGTATCAGGGAACTTTTGGAGCACAAATATCATAAAGGTTAAAAAAGACATGGTCATTTTTCCTTGGAGCAAAGAGAATGGTCCAATCCTTTTAGAAATGTATGATGGGGGCGCCTGGGTGGCTCAGTCGGTTAAGCGACTGCCTTCGGCTCAGGTCATGATCCTGGAGTCCCGGGATCGAGTCCCGCATCGGGCTCCCTGCTCGGCGGGGAGTCGGCTCCTCCCTCTGACCCTCCACCCTCTCGTGCTGTCTCTCATTCTCTCTCGTAAATAAATAAATAAAATCTTAAAAAAAAAAAAAAAGAAATGTATGATGAAGTCCTTTCTGCTGAATGACTAACTGGATGAGGATATCATATATTTTTCATTAACTAAGAAATGTACATTTCACTTGTGTATGAGAAAATTTAACTAGGATATTGGAGTCTGAGAATTCATATTCTGAGATTTCATTTATAGGATCAATTTCACTATCACTGTTAGAGTCCACAGGAGTGCTAATAGAATTCTTTGAATCACATATGTAATTTTAAAATGTTTATAGTCACATTAAAAATGTAAAAAGAAATAGGTTAAATTAATTAATAATATATTTAGTTAACCCTATACATCCCAAGTATTATCATTTCAACATGAAATAAATATAAATTATACTGATATATTTCGCATCCTTTTTCATACTAAGATTTCAAAATATGGTATGTAATTTATGCTTACAGTCCATCTTAATTTGAGCACATTTCAGGTGCTCAAGAGTCACATGTGACTAATAATGACTACATATTGGATAGTATAGTTCTAGACAATTATTTGTCTCCTTGCCTTTATCTTCCAATAATTGCAAAACATCTAACTTCACCAAGTTTCTTCTCTTTGTCATTATAGGTGGAAAATGCAAATCTGAAGTCTCAACTGTGTTCAGTAAAAGCTAACAGCTGACTATCAGCTTTCTTTATACCTTCTTGAAATAATGATACAATACCTGGGACAACTGAACAAGAACATTGAAGGATGGTGACACCATTATAGCATCTTTTCATATATCGTCTTTTTTTTAGCATGGTTTGGAATAATTGATGAGTGATGAAATAATTCCTAAGATGATGATAGCAAAAATTTTTAAGACATAGCAAAAATAAGGGAAGAACCTGTAATGTATCTAAGATTGATAAGAGGATCTAGTGGACACCAACAAGTAAATTGCCAGATACAATGAATTCTCTTTTAATACAAAATAAAATAATGTTTTTTCCTCTGATCTTTGGAAGATCTCAAAGAAAATAATAAAATACTAATCTTTTTTTTTTTTGACAGAGACACAGCGAGAGAGGGAACACAAGCAGGGGGAGTGGGAGAGGGAGAAGCAGGCTTCCCGCGGAGCAGGGAGCACAATGAGGGGCTCGATCCCAGGACCCTGGGATCATGACCTGAGCCAAAGGCAGACGCTTAACAAGTGAGCCACCCAGGCGCCCCTAAAATACTAATCATTATGAATAGTTAGAAATGTTCAAAAATGGAAACAAAAAACCGAAATTAAATACAATGCACGCTAATAGCCAACTGAAGGCTAAAGATATATGTTGCACGCCACTTGCCATTTTGTCTCTGTGCATTCCTCCATTGAGCTGCCTACGATGTGATGTAATTTTAGAAACTACAGCAGTCATCTTGACCCAAAAGCACAAAGTTCACACACTCAGAAATATTAGAATGTTGAGATGAAAGAATCTGGTTACGAAACCAGAAGCTACCTCCTGACTTTTTATTATTATTATTTTTTTAACACTTGGCGGGTGCCTTCAGTATGGCCCTCTTACAGAATGGTGTACAAATGAGGATTATGCCCATGTTTTTAATGTTATTCCCCACCCAAAGAGACTTTCACATAGGGCAGTGATAAAGTCAATACTAAATTACACATTAAAGAAAAAAAAAACTGTCTTATTTATTTAAAACATCTTTCACCTAACTTCAATTGTCTTCTCATTTTACTCTCTACTTGTTTACTGAATGACCAGACAATTCGAATGTCAATCAGGGTTTCTTTCATTTTTAAGAATGCATTGATGATCATGGAACGCTACATCTAAAACTAATGATGTAATGTATGGGGATTAACATAAGAATAAAAAAATTAAAAACAAACAAAAAACAAAACAAGACAAAAAGAATGCACTGATGTTGGGGCGCCTGGGTGGCTCAGTCGTTGGGTGTCTGCCTTCGGCTTAGGTCATGATCCCGGGGTCCTGGGATCGAGCCCCGCATCGGGCTCCCTGCTCCGCGGGAAGCCTGCTTCTCCTTCTCCCACTCCCCGTGCTTGTGTTCTCTCTCTCGCTGTGTCTCTCTCTGTCAAATAAATAAAATCTTAAAAAAAAAAGAATGCATTGATGTGGAAATGATGAGAACTGGTGAATAATTATCATGTAAAGTGAAATTTATTGTAAAAGTACTGACAGATCTTTGAACAGATGAAAATTCTATTAGTATGTTTATTGCCATCTCAAAATAGTGCTAGTTTATTCAAACAGGACTATAGTTGTTACAATATGACTTTTAGCCTTTTTTTTTATGCTTTCTTAAGTCTGGGTACTGTGTTATCTATATTTGCTTCATGGTTGAATATGAATAAAACATCAGGAACTAAGTTATATGTCCGGGTAATATAAAATTGCCTTGCCCTTTTGTAAATATCATCAAATCTCACAGAAAAACACATTTTCTTTATTTCCAAACTAGAGGGCAGTTTCTTTTAAAATGAATAGGTCAAATAATAAGTTGTATGCATTTTAAAATATGGATATAGGAAACTACAAAGAAGAAAGAGAGCATGTAGGTCAGGTTAATGATCCTTTGCTTATCACAACCTGACTAAAATCTACAAATGGTAAAATATTTTTAGGTTATTTCTTCTGCACAAATTTCAAGTATATGAAAGGCTGCACAGAAATGCGATTTTATACTACTATTTTCTAAACACTCAGCCCAATTTTCCTTTTGGTGTTAACACATCGAAGGAGATATATAAACACCAGGTTTAGGAATACAGGGGCTTCGATGAAGAGAATTAGAATGGCTAAGTCAAAAAAAAATGTTTTATTGCATGAAACAAAAAATGAAATGAACTTTTCCTAAAGAGGCAAAAAAATAACTATAAGCATCTTTCATCTTTCTTCAAAAACATTTTTGTCTTAGTAACTTTTAGCATGACAAAGATGAAAGGTGAAATTTACAAATAAATTAAGATTTTGAGTTTTTATGTTTGGATTATTCATATCTATTACCTAAAAATACTTGTAACCTATATTGTCCTTTTATTTTAAAAATAAATCTATTTGAGCAGACTCAACAATTGGAATTAATTTATTGAAAATTAAAGGCATGGCGACAAACACAGAGAAGACAATAACTGCATTCTGAGTTCTACTCTGACCTTTATCTTTCAAAACAGTAACTCTCCAAAATTGCTGAAAGGTTAACTAATCTCTGAAAAGGTCACCTGTCTTTAAACTAGCTCCAGTGTATAAATGCTTTTCTGTTATCCTGGAGCAATTCATCAATAACTCATTAAAATGGCACTGTTTCTTTCTTAAAGTTTTTACTTTCCTGAAAGGCTATTTCCTCTTGGTCAATATAACATTTAACATATGTCACAATTTATGAAAATATGATCATATAAGGCTATTATAGTGTCGTTTGGTTCATTAAAACTATTTATTGAGTACATAGTATATGCCAGGTGCAGGTCTAGTTGCTAAGAAAAGACAGCAAAGAAAAAACAGAACAGAAGAAATGTTTGCTGTAATATGTGTTTACGTATCTTATGTTGCATATCAGCATGTGATATTTAAGCCAACATAATGTTTCATAAAACACTTTGAAAGAAAATGTACTTATTTTAATATTACTGAATTGATTCAAACATTTTCAAAACAATTTTTTTCCTAACTTGTTTGAGAGCCTACAGGGTTTCTTTCTTTTTTTTTTTTTTTTTTTTTTTTAAAGATTTTATTTGTTTATTTGACAGAGAGAGAGACAGCGAGAGAGGGAACACAAGCAGGGGGAGTGAGAGAGGGAGAAGCAGGCTTCCCGCAGAGCAGGGAGCCCGATGCGGGGCTCGATCCCAGGACCCTGGGATCATGACCTGAGCCGAAGGCAGACGCTTAACGACTGAGCCACCCAGGCGCCCCAGGGTTTCTTTCTTAATATCCTTAATGTTAAATATAAAGTAATGCAAAACTTTGTCCTTGGAGATACAACTGGATATTTTAATGTGATCAAAAGTCACTAAAATTTAATGGGTTGAATAAGGTGACTATGGTAGATGAAAAAGGGCTCCTAATTGTGGACAAGGAGAGGATTCTAGAGTAATAACACAGAACTTGCTTCTACTTTCTGCAAGTTGATCCAGAAGCTTTTTTTTTTTTCTTTTTTGGTATTGTTATTCTGACAGGAATGGAAATATTTGTTGTATAATTTCTGTTTATTACTTAAAAATGGATCTCACGAAAGTCCATGAACATTTATTAGAGTTAACCATTACCCACTCATTAATTAAGGCCCAGTATGCAATTCTACTCAGAAAGACAGTGATATGCTTTATGAAGAAAGACCTCTTTCTTTCAAAGGAATAATAATTTGTCCAAATTGTTTAGGTAACAATTACAGTTACTAATAAAAGTGCAAATGCAGTTTATAAATCCATTTTAATTAAAAGTGTCCTCATTTTTGGCATTTATTAACTTTATGTTTTTTTCAAACTGTTTTCAAACAGTTTCAAACAGTTTTCAAACTGAAAAAATATGTTTTTTTCAAATATAGGATCTACCATATATTATCTAGTTTTTCCCCAGCATAAAAAACTATAAAACAGAAAATGCACCAATAAATATCAGTGTATCACATATAGTAAAGCCCAGAAGTGCTTTATGAAATTTGTTTCAATTATGTTTATTTCTGTGTACCTATGTATGTATTTATGCATAATAGGTTGCAGTATAAATACTTTTCTTATCAAGTGTGTTTTTTTTTATTTGAAAGACTAAATTCGAATATTAAGTCAGTCTTGAAAGCATCAATAAGAAATAATGTCTGATTTTCACAAATACTCATTAATTTCACATCTCTTTTCCTGCAGATAAGCTGGAAGTTTTAGCATTCATATAAAAATTCATGTTGATTTGAAAAGAGAATACAAAGTTGTGGTCTGAGTCATAGGAAGAGAGAAAAACAAACAAGTTATTTAAAGGAACTTACCTATATGGGCATTCAGAATATAAAAGTTCATTAATTACAACACACAACTAAGCTACATGACCAGAAGATAAACTCAGATAATACAGTTCATTTAGAAAAGCATTTACAACTTTAGCTGTTAGCTATCTAACAAAATTGTTTTAAATGCAATTTTACATATCATTATCTATGCATTTTAAAATATTATATGCACTCAGGCTTCCAATTCCATGCAGGAAATTGAGGCAGTAGTTTTTGATGTTAGTGCTATTATTGTTGCCTTTTAACCAACAAAATGAAATCCTGAATTATTTACTTAATTCCTTACTTTTGAATTCGCATTCTTGCCAAGAGTGAGTCTTACCTCCAATGACACTCCATATGAGAGACTTTTCCTTTTACTCTCCAAACTAAAGTACTATCGCCTTTTGCAATGCCAGTCACTATTTAGAATGTCATTCTGTTTTATTTTCTTGATAGAAATTTTGTCATAGGAATGACAGCACTTGATTTAGGAAACCAACAAAAACAATGAAAGGTTGGAAGTCCTTCTAATGTGAAGACTTTTTTTTTTTTAACCTTTCTGTAAAAAAGAAGCTATACAGACAAAGCAGAGGACAGATCAGTACATTGCATTTCAGATAACCTTCCCAAGCCCTTAAACTCTAGCACATTCTATGTTTCCCTTCACTCAGGAGGAAATGAGGCAATTTAACTGGAGAAGAAATAGGCTTCAGGCTTGCTTGAAGTCCTTTCCTGTAATCTACCTCACCTGTGGTTCAATATTTCTGCAGTACCACTAGTTTTATAATTATTTATCTTTCTAAAATGTTTCTTATAGTTTGTATACCTATCTTTTTTACTATGATAAACTGCATGCACTGCACGACCCAGGAAGGGAAGGGTATTATATTTAATTAAATAAATCAAAATATTCCACATTTCTTTGTGAGTTGAAGGTTGTTTCTACTTTTTCCTGTGGGAAAGTAGGCAACAACTGACTGACATGAGTAGGTGTGTATTTGCTGTAACATTCCTTCTTCTACTTAACCACTTGAGGATCATTATGGCCCTACAGCCATTCACAACTCATCTATATACGGTGTTGTTTTTCTGCTCTAATTTTTAGTAGTATATATATAATATATGATATATACTATATTTATATATGTTACATTTAGCATTCATTTATACATATTTATATATGTGTTATATTTAGCATGCATTTTATATATATAATATATTTATATATATATTAGATATAGATATATAGATAATTTTTCAGTGAAAAAATGTATATATATTATATATATATATAAAATATATATATATATAAAATATAGAGAGAGAACATTAGTTCTCTGGAGCAATGCATCACTAGCAACTCCAAAAACTTTGATAATATCTGGCATACACTTGACACCTTACACATAAAATTTAAAAAACAAATAATCCAAATCAAGAAACATTTTTCTGTAAAAGAATGATTTCTCTCTTATTTAGGATTTGCTTTATGTTGATGGATTGGTCCAGGTGCAGCTTTGACTACACCCCTGAAATAATTGTTTGGTAGTTAAACACAGACAAAAATTTGACATGCAGACTCAGAAATTTTCTCAGCTCCAGTACTTTTTCTTCTATTAAGTTTTTATTGTAACTTTTGTAATAATTGTTTTGGTTTCTTATTAACAATATCTATTAAGGTTTAGGTTTGAAATCTCAGGGATGTCTACCATTCATACTTACCTCACATCATTTTGATATTTTGCCTCTTGTTTCACCCTTAAATCTTTTTTGCAATTTCCAACTTTTTTTTTTCTTAATCTAAGTTAGATGTATTTGCATCGTCTTTTGTTTTTACCTTAATTTTAGATTATTCTTTGGAGGATATTTTATCTTTCTTTATAGAGCATCCTATTGAGGATTTCTAATCATCCTCTATCTTTTTTTTTCAATACTGGTAACAACTCATTTTCTGAGTTACTCTTCCTTTCAGTTACATCCGATTACTTTTCAACAGGCATAGTGCTGTTTTTCCTTTTTTCTCCTCATGGTCAAAGATACATTTATCCCTCTCTTTGCAAATAAAGTGATACATCTACTTTGTTTCCATTTTTCCCTTGTTTCCAAATATTCAGTTGTTAACATGAAGTGGTCACATAAATCTTGAAAGTTAGTTTCTACCACTTGCTCACCTATCCCAAAGGGGAATATTTCCCAACACCTTCTTGACCTAGAAGCCCCCCTCAAAGTAAGACAGAATCCCATTAAAAGTGTAAAAAATTACTTGAAGAAGTGTTTAGTATGAAATGTATTTCATAACAGCTTTTTGTTAAAGAATGCCTTATAAAATTCATTTTGATAATATTCATAATATAATATACAATATTCATAATATAATACAGTCAATATTGACTATTTTATATTTAATAGTGACACATTCTTATTTACTTAATTTAAATTAATTCATTTTAAAGTATAGATATATTGTTAAATTTTTAAATGGTACCTTATATTGTATTTTGGCTTTTCATGAAAAAAAAGATCTGCATGTAAATTTAATTTTACATCAATGGTACCAAAATAGACAAAAGCCACTATCATGTTTTGAATTACTTCTGTTTCCCCCCAAAAAAAACTTAATTTATTTTTATAATTATATAGATAATTTTTCAAGTGAAAAATTTAGAAATAGCTTCAGGATTCTATTTGCTAACTCCTTTTCTCAAAAAAAAATTTGAAAAAATATTTAAAAATTTTATGCACAGTGAATAAAATCCACTTAGCAAGAATCATCATTTTACTTTCACTTTATAATACTGGACTTTGACATAAAAGAAATATTTTTGTTTGATCATATGAATAAAATTTGAGGCCTGTTGAAGTTTATCTTGAGACTAATTTTTAAATTCTAAGATCTTTATATCTTAATATTGTAGTATTCCAACTTCAGTGGTTGTTTTTTTTTTTTTCCTCCAATAGACTATTTTGGGTATGAAATAAATAATACATAGAATTAACAGTAGAAATAAATGTAATGGACTAACAACCAAAATACCACATTGGTGAGCAAATTTTGTCTCAGTGATTATCAAAGTTAATGAATGTAACATTAGTTTTCCCAGCTGAAATTCACAGTTAACTGTACATGGTCACACAATACATACTTCTAAGCTCTCAAAAGATGGCAGGAAGGGTATAGTTATACAGTTAAATGTAGATAAAGTGTTCTAAGTTGCTTGCATCATCTGGGAAGCAGAAAAAGTACTGTTATATTAGACTTTAATAAGTTAAGGAGCCAGCTTTTGTACTTTAAAGTAATAATGGTAAAGAACTACTAAAAGAAAGTATAATTCACAAGCTAATAGACACAAAATGAAATAATAATAAAAAAGTTGATTACTCTAAAAAGAGGCAAAAGTGGGCTACATATTCCAATTAAAAGAGAAAGTCACTGTAATGGGTCGAATTGCATCCTCCTAAAATTCATATTGATGAAGTCCCAAACTCCAGAATCTCAGAATGTAAACTTATTTGGAAATAGGGTCATTACAGATGTAATTAGTTACATTAAGATAAAGTGAAACTCAATAAGGTGGACCCCTAATTCAATGACTGATATCCTCATTGGACACAAAGACACACATACTTGAAGAACATCATTTGAAGATTGGAGATTTGTTGCCATAAGCCAAGAACTACCAGATGCCAGTTCTCTGGAATAGACCCCAAGAGGGCTATATACAAATGATATGTCTAGTAGACAAATGATATGTCTAAAAGGATGCTCAACAGTCATCAGAAAACTGCAAATTAAAACTACTTTAGATATAATGACACACAGCAAATTAGCTAAACAATCTGATACTGCCAAGTGTTGGCAGAGATGTGGAGCAACTGAAATTCTCATATATTGCTGGTGGAAAATTTCTGTCCGTATTTACTCAAGCTGGGTTTCCGTCATACAACAAAATATTGCCATAAGGAGAGGAGAAAAGACAAGACCACTATTCCACACTGAGCAATTGTCAGTTGTCAACATTGCTGCCATCAGGACCAAAAATCTACAAAAGTTTGAGCAATCAAGACTGTGATACTTTGACATAAATTCCAATCTCAAGAAATTTGGCCTAAGCAAGAAGTCTAAGGAAAGGGATAAGGGTAAGAGCAGAACGTAGCATGCTCCACTCAGCTCTGCCAGACATTTTGTGTAAATTGTGCTTTCTACATCTTTAGAGGGCATCATTTCCATGATGGCTATGTTAATGGGGTACTCTGGAGCTGTGCAGTGTACTATCTGACCATATAAATGGTACTCCTATGCAGAGGCAGATATCTAATCACTGACATGCAAAATTAGATCTTGGATCTGAAGAATCATATATTAATAATTTATTTTTTTACATCTAAAAGTAGCAGTTGGAAAACAGTTGGGAGTAACCTCTGTCAAATAGAACTCTGCAAATTTTTTTGTAGACAATAACAACTAAGAAAGATGTAGCCCATAACCCAGGTGTATGGCCCAATGTTGAATAACAAACCGTTTTTTTTGTACATACTTCTGGATTTAATTATAAAAATAATAATTAAAGTAGCAGTAATATTGTAAAGTGAAAGATATGTGATACTATATATTCAAGAATTTATAAAAGAATAAAATTGAAGAAGACAGTGTGCAAATGAAAGAACTTTACATCTCTAAATTCATGTAATGGAAAACAAAGCATGAAGTCTTTTCTGCCAGTCACTGTAAATTAGATAGAGAGAAGTAATACCCAAAGTATTAACAGATAACTTTTTCCTCCTGTTGTATGATACATAAAAATGTTGATTACAAAATAGGTTATATCATTTTAAAAAATGCATTTTTCCTTTCAGTATTAGTGAAGCAGTCTCTGAAAGCTTATTTTCCTACTGAAGGGTTTTCTAAATAAATAGATTTTTCAAAATGAAGTTATCTTAACACCATGTTATATTAGACAACCTAAAATATACATGGAAATTAGCTCATAGAGTATTCTGTTCATTCTGAAACTTAAATCATTGCCTAGTGAAAATATAGATACTTCAGAAGGCACATTTACTCTTAAATATTACTGCCACATGTAAGCTAGCCCTCTGTAGCAGCGGTGTGCTAAAAGGCACCCATTAGGGCGCCTGGGTGGCTCAGTTGGTTAAGCAACTGCCTTCGGCTCAGGTCATGATCCTGGAGTCCCAGGATCGAGTCCCGCATCGGGCTCCCTGCTCAGCAGGGAGTCTGCTTCTCCCTCTGACCCTCCTCTCTCTCATGCTCTCTGTCTCTCATTCTCTCTGTCTCAAATAAATAAATAAAATCTTTAAAAAAATAAATAAATAAAAATAAAAGGCACCCATAATGTCTCCTTATGTAGAAGCTTATTTTAGAAGAGCTTCCACTCTCCTTCAGAACCCATGGAAAGGACACAGAAAATTTCATTTTCAG
Organism: Neomonachus schauinslandi; assembly: GCF_002201575.2. Classification (NCBI taxonomy): domain Eukaryota; kingdom Metazoa; phylum Chordata; class Mammalia; order Carnivora; family Phocidae; genus Neomonachus; species Neomonachus schauinslandi. The sequence continues at coordinate 91,635,559 of NC_058404.1, forward strand.
TACTAACCACTAAGTAAAGTTGCCAAACTTAAGATAAGTGCTCATTACAAGTACAATGAATATTTTAAAGAAAGGAACTAATTGTCAGCTTTGTGGCCAAATCTTAACAAAGTATTGAATATTTTTAGAAACTTAGAAGTGATCTATAAGGTCTCAATAGAAATCTGTTCCTTACTCCTACTGTTAATTATTCCCTAATTAAAAAAGTAATATGACATACATTTGGGAAACTATAAATCAAATATTGAATGAAAAGACAGAGTTTATATTCACTTTTCAAAAGAAACGGCACAGATGATAACCTATTATAAAAGACATTAGACAGACTTTTCCATAGTATTACAAAGATAGAACCAGAACATGGAATTATCTTCCATTATCTCCACCAGGTAATATTTCTTGGATACTCACCTTCTATACAGTGGAAGAAGTAATAATTTACCAGAGATCATTTTAATTTATTCAATATCCATTTGAAGAAGAGTTATTAAGTACCTTCTGTTTTAATCAGGATGCATTCGGTTGCAAAGAATAGAACACCATGGCAAAGTAATTCATGATAAAAAAGATCATTTATCTCATCTGGATTCTAAAATGCAAATAAGCAATGTTATCAGATATCTTTCTCTCTCATTTGCTTAGTTTTGCCTGTCTTTGTTATTCTTTATCTCTTGGTTGCATTCCTTTGTTCTTCAAATAGGCTGCATCTATTTTCCAGGAAGGGTAGACTTCCAGCAGCCCATCTTAACACCTTTATGAGATAAAACCCAAAAAAGAAAAGGAAACTACCTTTTCTAACTACTACCTACTAACAGTTCAGAAAAATCTAGACAGCGGGATACTTGTCCTACTTTTGCTCCAAAGGCTATGCCCCAAGTCTAGGTTCAGAGAATGATAATCCCACCAATACCACAGGTGGTGGGAAAGTTCTCCAAAAGAAGCATTCTGGGTTATTTTAGAAGAAAATACATGGGAAAGCACGATAAGCAGACAAAAAAAACAAACAAAAAATACAGTCTACTACATCTTCTACAACGAAGGCATTTAAAACTTCTATACATACAATTCATAGGGCCTTCTATGAGATATATAAAGTTAATATATATTTTCATACAATATAGATACTTATAATTTTATTTTGTTGGTATAAAATAATAATATGCAATCATAATGATCAAGTCAAGCATTTTTTAAAAAAACACAAATTCAGGAAATGACAGTATTATAAAAATAATCATTTCCAGGGGCCCCTGGGTGGCTCAGTGGTTAAGTGACTGCCTTTGGCTCAGGTCATGGTCCCAGTGTCCTGGGATCGAGCCCCACATCAGGCTCCCTGCTCCCTGGAAAGCCTGCTTGTCCCTCTCCCACTCCCCCTGCTTGTGTTCCTGCTCTTGCTATCTCTCTCTCTGTCAAATAAATAAATAAATAAAATCTTTAAAAACAATAATCATTTCCACTTATGATTTCCAAATTGTTATTTCTCTCTTTTTTAAGATTTTATTTATTTATTTGAGAGAGAGAGAGCACAAGGTGGGAGGGGGTGGGGGCAGAGCTAGAGGGAGAAGCAGACTCGTCACTGATCAGGGAGCCCAATGCCAACAGATCCCAGGACCCTGGGATCATGATGTGAGCCAAAGGTAGATGCTTAACCTACTGAGTCACCCAGGTGACCCCAAATTATTATTTTTCTTGATTTACTATTAATATTAAGAGATATATGAAGAAATAAAATATTTTCCTTCACATTACAATTCAAAATTTATTACTGTATAAATCATGATATCTAGCATATACAAGGCCATGTCTGGACTATTATGTGCGATTTAGAGGGTCAAGATTTAGAAGAGATGTGGATAAATTAATTTTATTCATAGGAGGCTGGCCTGATTTTTAAAAATGTTTAAAAATCATATTCTGTGATTAATTTGTAGAACAAAGAAAATAGTTCCTAAGTGTCAGAAACTTTAGGTATAAAGGATTAAAAAGTATCTACACATAGGTGAAGAAACTTTTTTTTTTTTAAGATTTTATTTATTTATTTGAGAGAGGGATACGCAGCGAGAGAGGGAACACAAGCAGGGGGAGCGGGAGAGGGAGAAGCAGGCTTCCCGCTGAGCAGGGAGCCCGATGTGGGACTGGATCCCAGGACTCTGGGATCATCACCTGAGCCGAAGGCAGCCGCTTAACCACTGAGCCACCCAGGCGCCCGAAGAATATTTTGTTAGAAGAAGATATCCACTGTAGTTCCAAAGGCCATTAAGAATAATGAGTGGAGGGGCGCCTGGGTGGCTCAGTGGTTAAGCGGCTGCCTTCGGCTCAGGTGATGATCCCAGAGTCCTGGGATCCAGTCCCACATCGGGCTCCCTGCTCAGCGGGAAGCCTGCTTCTCCCTCTCCCGCTCCCCCTGCTTGTGTTCCCTCTCTCGCTGCGTATCTCTCTCTCAAATAAATAAATAAAATCTTAAAAAAAAAAAAAGAATAATGAGTGGAAGTCATAAATACGTGGAATTTGACTCCAAATAAAATTTTAATAGCATAACTAATGAAGAAAAATTGAATGAGTTTCTCCTAAACTACCCCTCACGCAAAATACTTAAACACAGCCAGAATAAGCATTCTAATAGTGATAAAGAAGACTTTGAGTTGTTACAAGTTAGGAAAATAAATGCCTGTAGGCTTAATATTAAAAAAAAAAGAAAAGATGTATTACTTCTATTTTTGTTGTACATAGGTTATTGAAACTAAAATAAAATAAATGTTCATCTTGATCAGTAGTGGAATAATTGATGAATATTTTAGAAAGAATGTCAATTAAATATTGAATGTGTTAACCTTTTGACTTCATTCATGGATATTTTTAGAGTCAATTTTGCTTAAGGGAATAATGCCTGAAGTATAATCAACCTAATTAATATATTATTGCTGACAGGAAGTGATATTAATTGTAACTTAAAGAAAATGTTTAATTAGTGATACTTTTCCAGTAATATATAACAAATTATTAAAATATATTAGTGTTAAAAAGCATGTAATACTAATACCGTAGTACTATTTTATCATATTATTATATGAGGAGACCAAAAGGACCTAAAAGTAATTTCTAGATACAACTTATCTAACTGATGAGAAAACTGAGTCAGGAAGAAGTTATTTATTCCAGGGCACAATTAATAATTTATTCCAAATCAATGATATATTCAAATTTCTTCACATTATTAATGATCTCACATACTGATACTCTGTACTGATCCACTCACTTGGAGATTTCATATTTTTTTTTAGGACCACAAGTTTCCAACATTATCAAATTAGTGTTCCTCCAGAAAAGTGTGATCGAAATGCAGGAGGTTTGGTGGAAACATGTGAGAGGCAATTTTGGAAACTAGGGATCCTTTTACTGAAATCAGCAACTATATCTCAAGTAATGAAATGTTGGAATTTGAGAGCTCAGGGTAATTCTTTTCTCCCTTAAATCCAGCACAGTCAAAACCTATTGAAAGCAGCTTTCCATAGCCTTCACTATTTTAGCCCTTGACCTAACCAACATTTTCCTACATTAGCGTTGTGATCTCTCAACTAGCTAGCCTTCTTCATGGTAATCTTCCAGAGAACCTAATACCATGCTTTCTACATAGTACAATCTGCTTTAAAATTACATTGTTCTATGTGCCAGTGGTTCTCAAAGAATGGCCCAGGAATTTTCAGGGTCTCTGAGATACTTTTAATGGGGTCCACAATGTCAAAAGCTCTTTTCATAAAAATAGAATTTGAAGAAGTTTATTGATACTGCTTCAGATTCTGCATTGCCACTAACCTTTGGAAACAACAGTTTGTGAAGTTTTAGTGTGGTATCACAGAAAAATACCCACGATTATCTGAAAAGACTACTGAAATGCCCCTTCTTTTTCCAACTACATATCTGTGTGCCTTATACATTTACTTCATATTCTTTAGTCATAAAAATATACAGTAAGAGATTAAATGTGGAAGCAGTGGCTAAGAATCCAGCTTTCTTCTAATAGCCGGACACTAAAGAGATTTACAAAGTTGTGAAACAAAGCTCCTTAAATAAATTCTTAAAATGAAATATTTCATACTCATTGAGACAGCATTAATACTTACCTAGCATATATAACCTGAATAACTAAGAAAATGTAAGTTTCTAGCATTACCTGCCTTATCATAACTATTTACCATGACAACCTCTGCTTATGAAGAATGTAGGTATTCATTTATATGTTCATTCATTTCACTGATTTTGACAAGTATTTATTGAGTCCCAACCTTGCCCCATGCACGCCACTGAGCATTACAGGTATTCACATGGAAGGGCAATTTCTCTGCTTTGTAGTCCACCACTGGAGTCTACTCATATTCCAGAACTAAGGCAAGGACATTTTGGATAAAAAATGGCTTCCAGATTTCAGACTTTGACATTTTGGGACAACTAGTACCATCACCTAGAGGTGCGAAGGAAAAACTGGGAGGGAGATCTTAGGACATCCATGTGGGGATGTCTAGAAGGATAGGCAGATCTGGAGAAACTTTGAAATTCAATCCATAGTGAATAGTTATATCAATGATCATTTAAGACATGAGTGTGAATATATAAACCCAGCAAGAGTAAAGACTGATACCAGAGGCAGAGCTCAAGACAAGAAATATATAAATAAAAGGAAAAGGGTGTATATATGAAACGGAGTCGATATAGACAAAGATACACATACAGAAGTAATGGAATACAATACCATGAAAACCAAGAGAGTGGTGTGTTGTGAGGAGTGGAGAATTAATGGTGCCAGAGCACACATGTTTGAAAAGCATAACATTTAAATACACTTTGATACAGTGATGCAAGATGAAGGAACAGAATATAGCAATTCTTCTGTTCTCATGAGCAATGGTCATAATTTTCCTAGGAGAATGTGTAGACTTTTGAACAATGTATTTCAAGAGAAAGTTCTTGGAGGAAAGTTTGAAAGTTCGAAAGATAGTTAAAAATACTAGAAGATTTGGCACAGCAAAGTGAGATTAAAGAAAGTAGAGGTCTTCAGTCTACAGAAAATATGATTTAATGTAGTTCTTCAAGCAGTCCATACATGAAGTTCTCTTAAGGGGACTCTTCTCTGGAACATACCTGTGGAAATTAAGAAGTTAATACCAGAATGGTATTTCACTGGGAAATGCTGTATTCTAATTTGGAAAAATAGAACAGGTTTGTGACTAATGAAGTAAATTATGTGTTTGAATTTGTTTGGAATAGGAAGAGGTAGGGCGGAGTTATAAAGATACATAGTATGGTACCTAAGGGAATGCCAGTGCTTAATTGATGAAAATAATATTTTACTGAAGTGGTTTTATTTTCAGAAAAATAAATATACATGATTTTTCTTTTACAGACTAACCAAATGTAACAATTTATGGAGATGAAACAGGCTTTGCTTCCAGTTATAGATTACACTAAGTCATTTTTATATTTTCTCAAAATTTCAACTGTTGATGCAGTTTCATATTTCTACAACGAGTATGGTAAACACGTAAAATTTTGCATTTCATCTTCAATTTTTTGTGAACCTGGAAACCATTGTAAGTATTAGAATCATTATTTAATCTTTATTAGGTACTGTAACTTGCATGCTCTGAAAGCATACGAAGATTGAAATTATAGTTCAGTAACAAAAGGAAATATAAACCTGCTAAATTACTTTTTTAATCCAGGAAAATAATGTAGATCTAAATTATCCTGATAATTCCAAGTTTGAGTGTATAATTTTTTTGTGATTGCTTTAATATGAAAATGACAAGAAATAGTCTGCTTAGCTGTATATAAAAACTATTTAAGACTTAAGTGGTAGAATAGTATATTTTAGGGAGACATGATTGACCTTTCATGACTAATGGTTTATGATTTATCATTTTACCTCCCTTTGATAAAAATGGACTGTAAGAGAGTGACAGACACTTAAAAGGAATCGAGGGTCTTTTTCCTGGCCAAATTTATGATGGACTTTACAATGCTTCCAAGAAAGAAAAGGATATATTCAAGGATGGTCATCTTAGGCATAAATTTAGCCATTATTGATTATATTGTCCTCTAGTTGAAGTAACTAATCCTTCAGCTGATGGCAAATGGAAGTAAAATGGTCTGATTATTTCACTTTGAATTTTAAAAGGCACACAGTCAAGTTTAAACTTAGACAGCTAAAAATAAAATAATGGAAAAAGGTGTTGTCAGCTAACTGAACAAAAATAGAAATGTTTTCATTACTTCAAAAATAATGAAAATATATTTTAGCAAAGAAGAAATCAACACTCCTTTTCCCAGCATTATTTTGGAAACAGATCATAGGATGATAATGTAAGAAGACCAGATGGGAAACACAAGAAACAAAAATTAGACTTTCAAAATAATTCAGTATAAGGTACATGAGAACCTGGAAAATAACTCCATGCATTAGAAAAAATTCATTATTAATTACACAAAGATTTACCAAAGAAACTTTATATTAGGACTCATATGGAAAAAATTAAATAAAGCATGTGTATGTGTGTCTGTGTGTGTGTATGTGTGTATGTGGATATATATGTGTGTGGATATACTTTGTGTGTGGATATATATGTGTGTGGTTATATATGTGGATTATATATATATATATATAAAATATATACACACACACACTTTAAGCATATTTTATTCTTAATTAATTGAAACAAAATGAAAATGATTCACTGGTTTTATAGACTGTATTAAAAATTACAAAAATCTTTTTTTTTAAGATTTATTTATTTATTTGACAGAGCGAGAATGAGAGAGAGAGAGAGAGTACATGAGAAGGGGGAGGGTTAGAGGGAGAAGCAGGCTCCTCGCCGAGCAGGGAGCCCGATGCGGGACTCGATCCCAGGACTCCAGGATCATGACCTGAGCCGAAGGCAGTCGCTTAACCAACTCAGTCACCCAGGCGCCCCTAAAAATTACAAAAATCTTTCTCAATGTTGTAACACATAGCATGGTGCTGAATTTAATCAACTGTAGCATATTATAAACTTTTCCACAAATAGCTCTCTATTATGACTATAAGGAAACTTATGGCTAATATTTTCCTCATTGGAACTTGTGCTTTATATTTTAAAAGAATTCAAAAGAACAATAACAAAGGAAAAATATGTACTACTTGATATAAGGTGTAACACTAGTTTCAATTTAGGGTATTGCTTTTGAAAATAACAGGGTCAATCACTTCTTTTCAGTTCATATGATAAAAATTGCACACCACTTAAATTAGGGCTAATGCATCACATATTCAATGTAACAAATTTGTTAAATAGACCACTTACCCAAATTTCAGTGCCCACTTTTAAAAATCAGAGTCTGTAATTTCTTAATCAAATAGTATTGAACAAAGTTATTTGTGAATTTTTCACAGCTGTGAAATATCAAATATGATCAGAACTCTGCAGTTAAAAATAAATAGAAAATTTATGAAATTACTTTGATACTTGAGACCAACATGCCAATATATATATTTTTTCATATGACTTCTTTTGCCAAAACAAAAAAAAACAAAACAACATATGTAAAGAGGAATTATGGAATTGATGCAAATGACAATTAAAATTAGGCCTTTATGGTTTCAAATGACGTGATTAACTCTAGACAAATCTATGCTGAAAATGAAGACTACCAGTCATGAGATGATTTTGACCTATTAACATATGTTCCTGTGAATACAGTTTAAGTTATTTATAAATAAGGAAATCACAGAGCTTTTTCATATATGTATATAAAGTGCTGTCCTTAATTCACTCATTAAAAAATGAAACTATCAGCCTAGGACTGTGCAAGGTACTTAGAATAAAGAAATGCATAAAAAGTGGCTCCTTGACTTAAGTAACTGAGGATCCTGTGCAGGAGATAGACACTGCAATCTAGCCTTCGTACCTCTGAATCCATCATCCACCACAGCCCATCTTTCTCACTCCTAGCAAGTCATGATAGCCTACCTTTATCTTTCACATGCACAAAAGACTTTCCCACCTCAGGTGCATGTGCTGGAGGTTCTCTCCGCCTGAGTTGCTTGACATAAACAGCTATTTCTCAACATAAGTTCTTTGGCATTCACTAAATAGTTGCAGACTCAATGTGCTTATCTCCTGTCTTTTTGCTTAAAACTTTGCATGGAGGCAAGGATGATGTTCATTCCAAGCCAAATATAACAAAAATAGTCTAGTTTCTTAAACTCTTCTGCTATTAGTGCATATACAGATTTCCCAGTTGTGACAGTACAATGTAAGCAAAATCTGTTGGACACTTCTCTGGGAAATCTGTCCGTTCCCTAAAAACATACAACGAATGTAATTATTCTTTAGTTCTTTCTGTTTTGAACAGAGGCGGGATGGATGGAAATGCAACAGCTTTTGGGCAACCATGAGGCAACAAGCATGAGGGAGAAAGCCAACAGGCTAAGAATAAGTCAGTCACGGGTTTCATCACTGCCTAGCTAAACCACCGTAGCAACGGCCTACCTCTGGAGTTCTCAGATGAGGAAAAACACTACCTATTTTTTATGCTACTACAGCTAAATGCCATTACTGACTGGGACAAAGCCCCAGTTCAAGTTCTCTGCTCAAACATAGAGCATGTTTTCAAAAATTCCTTTCCCAACTAGTTATGTTCAACTGCCTGAACCTTTTTATTTATTCCCAAGCAAGTATAATAACATGTGATTTTCTCATGTATTTATTGGTTCACCTGTTTATTGTCTTTCTCCAACTCTGGATGGAATGCAATCTTCCCAAAGGGCAAGGACTTTGTCTTTCTGTGTACCCTTTTATTCTCAGCACTTAAACTTATCAGAGAGACAACACAGAGCAAGCGAAAACTGCCTGAATCTAAGAGATAGAGGAGAAAATTTCCATGTGCATGGAAAGGAAAGATAATCTAGGCAAGAAACATTAATACGGGGAAAGACAAGGAAACATGAAGAGAGGGCAAGCAGTTCTTCCCGAGTGGAAGTGTGTGGCCAGAAGTAGTACAATATGAGCTTGAGAAAGGTGTTGTCACATTGGTGGGAGTTTATACTTCACCTGCTATAACATGGCGAATCTCTAATTGAATTTAGTAAAGCAAGTAATGTGAAAGTTATATACTTTTGAAAGATAAGTTCGATGCCTTGTGTATTAGAAGGGGAAAAGATAAGGTTGCTACCAGTAAGAAACAAAATTACTGCAGTGAGTTATGCAAAAAAGCTTCAGTCAGGTTAAACATATTTGGATGGAAGAGGACAGGCATATCAAGGAGATTTGGAGCTAGAACTTGTGCTGTAGTGATAAATTATAAGAAAAAGTTAATTTCATGCCGGTATTTCAGAAGAAAGAACATTCTTGGTATAACAATTAAATTGGTTTTATTCATCTTAATTACAAAGTGCCTATGGACCAGTAAGGTGCCGATATGTAATGGTAATCAATAGGCAGTAGCTAAGCCTAGATTGGAACTAAGATAAGTTGTCAGGTCTGAAGATGCATAAAGGTACTAGTTAAAAACGTGGAGGTAGATAGATACCTTTCAGACAGAGAATGTAGAGGAAGCTGGGAAGTCCAGGAGAAACCCAGTACTGAATGGGAAAGGAGGGGAAGAAATGAGATGGAGAAGTTATAGTTAAAAAAAAAAAAAAACAACAACAACAACAACTAAGAAAATCAGAAAAAAATAATTATTCAGAATACAAAAGGACAGGTAAGCATCTGGTGAAAAACTATTTTAAATGCCACCAATATATCAAATTAGAAAACAAATTCAAAATGCTTGTTGAATTCAGTAATTAAGATAATCTCTATTCTTGGAGCAATAGAAAAGTTTCTGTTACACGTAAATCTTTTTCTACTGATAGGCGTATACATGCACAACATTTTGCTCTTGTCCAAAGAAGGACGACAGGAAAAGAGGAAGGATCTACATTAGTTGGACACCTCTCCACTCTGGCAAATGTGACAGGAGAGCCAAATACAATTTAATTTGGGAAATCATAAAATGCACTGTTTCTGGCCCACACATGTGCGGCATGTCGTACCTGTGGCACGCAAATCAACAACACAGCTGTGACCGCCCAGTGCACAGTAAGTAGAATACCACTTGTCAGTAGATGTAATTCCATCAGGAACAGTCCATCCATTCTTAATTACCACTTCAGTTATTTGTAAAATCTGAAAGGACAACTGGTGGTAAATGTTACTGAGTTGGGAATAGTGGAATGCATAATTCTCTCCATATGAGAGAAAATACTCCTCTACTAATGAGGGTTAATTCTAACTTACAGTTACAAGGAAACAGCTGAATTTGTACCTCCAAGTTACATGGCCATTCATGCACAGATGTTGATTTATCTCTGTCATTTTTTATTCCTTAAATTCTCTTGGCTATTACCTGTTTTTGTGTCAGATGCAGTTTATTTCCACAACAGAATTCTCCAACATTTCTGAGAAGGGCTTTCTTGTTTTTGTATATCTATGGAATAATTGTGTTCTTTAGTATCTTTAAATTTTTGCTGAAATTAAAGTGCATATCAAAAACTGCACATATAATCATAGAGTTGCTCACAAATTAAGCACACCTGAATAATCAGCACCTGAATCAAGCCATAGAATTATGCCAGCATCCTGGAATCCTTCCTTATGCTTATTCAGATATTGCTGAACAAACTATAACCATTGCCCTGAATTCTAACACCATATATTATTTTGCCTCTTACTGTACCCTAGATAAACAGAATTTTACAATGTGTACTCTTTTGTATCATATTTTATTAGCTCAACATTCTGTTTGTGAGATTTACTCATATCATCATATGCAATTATAGATGAATCATTGTCATTGCTATATTTCATTATATACTTATAATTGAAATGTATTTAGCCATCTATTTTTGCTGGCCATTTGAATAGTTTTATTCTGTTTGATTTCTCAGAGTAACCTGTTTGTTTTTCCAGGTTTTATTTTTTGTTTTTGTATTTGTAGGTCTGAATGTATGTTTACTACAGGTAGAATTTCTAAAATTATTCTCAAACATGTCTTTTGGTGTACTCATGTAAACCCTTCTTTGGAGTGGTTGGGCTTTAAAATGTTTATGTAATTTAGTAAATATTACGCATATTTTCATACTGTATGAGAGTCCCCATTGCTCCACGTCCTGCCCCCAAATTTGTCTTGTCTGTTTTTCATTTTAGCCAGTACAGTGAATATGTAATATATCTGATTGTAGTTTTGATTTGCATTTATCTGATAACCAATGCAGTCAGCATCTTATATATGTTTACTGATTTTGGTTATTTGAATTTTGTATTTTGTTAAATATCTGTTGAAATCTTTTGCCCATATTTCCACTGGGTGTATGTGTTTTCACTATTTGTAAGAGTTCTTTATTTTAGATAAAAGTCTTTATTCGAATATATGTATGTAAAATCTCCCTTTTATGGGTTGCTTTTTCACTCTGTGTCTAGTGTCCTGTGAAGGTAGAGATTCTTATTTTTAATGCAGTCCCAATTATTTTCACTTATCATTAGGTCCGTTTAAGAAATCTTATCTACTTCAAAGTCACAAAGATACTGCATGATATTTTCTTCTAAAATATGCAAGCAATCTACAGTCGATTTTTGTGTATGATGTTAGGCAAGAGTATGTGTGTGTGTGTGTGTGTGTGTGTGTGTGTGTATAAGTGAATATACATATGTGCATGTGTTTCTATATATTACCTGTACAGCATTAGTGCATAGAATTCTAAAGCTGTGCATTATACAACTCATTTTCTTTTTTTTTTTTTTTTAAGATTTTATTTATTTATTTGTCAGGGAGACAGAGAGAGAGGGAGAGAGCACAAGCCGGGTCAGTGGCAGGCAGAGGGAGAAGCAAGCTCCTCTCTGAGCAAGGAGCCCAATGTGGGATTCAATGCCAGGACCCTGGGATCATGACCTGAGCCGAAGGCAGATGCTTAACCGACTGAGCCACCCAGGCATGCGTATACAACTCATTTTCCTAAGTATTAACCTTAAACCTTTGAAACTTTCTTACAATTTTAACAAGGAAAAAAATGTTGCTGTAAGAGCAGACCTTACCATCCTGAAACCTAGGACAGGGAGTTAATTACACAGAGGATCACAAACTAAATCTTCATCTTCATTATAAAGAAAGGAATACCCACACCGAGAACACAGAGCCCTGGATGAAAGGAAACAGACAGGAGACTGGAAGGCAGAGTAGAGAGCTATATAATAGAGATATGTTTAGTGGGGTTTTCACGAGAAATCAGGTAGACTATATAATGTAAACATTTTAATATGTTTCTCCTACAAAAATCTTTGGGAATTTTCCAATAATACCCGCTAAATAAAAAATATTAATTTGAAAGGATACCAAGTTATTATTCTGCATATAGCAGGTCTCTTTCTTTCTTAAATTTTTATACATATTCAAGTTGACCTTGTGTTATATATCCCATCATGTTTCATATTTGTTTGCCAAGAACATGTAGTCTGATACAATGTATGAAAATTAAAAAAAAAATTGTAGCTATGCAATGACAAATATAATATTAACAGCAGATTTGCATAAAAGATTTCAGTAGTCTCCCTTGTTGAACACATAATTTGGTCTATAATTCATTAGATGGCCCAGGATATTTTTTACGAGGTAATAAAATATCAAAGTTGTACTGTTTAAAGTGTGTAAGTCAAATGACATTGATAGTTTAAGTTATCTGTAATATACAAATACATAAAAGAGAAATAGTTTCTCCAAAAATGAGTGAATTAATGAATGAATAAATAAATAAATAATAAAATCTGTCTCTGAACAATCACAGTTAACTATTCAAGGAATCAATGAATTCATCATTATCAGAGGTTTCTTTTGGCATTTTAAGTATGTAGATCAATTACCACTGATGTTTAACTTGCTTTGATGGGAAAATGAAGTCAGCATTTGTTGCCCATATAATTTAATAAAAACTTCATTAGAGTCCTCATATTTTGCTCCATTTCAGTCTTGCTTTCAAACTTGAAGGATGGTTGTCTAGTATGGAGCTCACAGCAAAACTCAAATCAGAGAATATGCTCAAGAAACATATTCCATAGTGATTAGGAAAAGAGATAAGGAGCACACTATCCTTGACTATACAGAGGACAGATTCTTCTTAGTCACTGTATGCTTACGTGTGTAATATAAACCAAAGGGTATGTTAGTTTGTTTATATAGTTTAGAGAATTTTTTGCTTACTAAAGTTTCCTACTCCAAAGTAGTGGTGGCTTCTTGAGAATGGCAGTTTCCTGACTTTGGCAATGACAGTATTGAGACACCTGCTGATCATGGACAAGGCAGTGGTTCTCTTAGGTACTTGGTCTTGCAGCATAAAATTAAAAAGGGTTCCTAAATTATCAACCAAAGATCTCTTTTCCTTAACCCTCCCTAAGATTATGTGAGGCATTTCATAATCTGTAATAAATTCCTTCCTGCTTAATATAGCTAGAGGGGATTTCTTTCTCTCTAACGTACTTTGACCAATAGTGTGTGGTGTAAAAATCAAATGTAATGTAAATTGTTTAACACAGTGACTGGGATGTAGTTAATATACAACAAGTGATAGTGAGTATCACAATTATTGAAGAGTCCTCAGATATGTTTGAGGTATAAGCTATAGCTAAGTAATTGTAGATAAAATACACTTTTGAGCAAAGTTAAAAGCAAAGCAAATTCCTGGGAATTTTAAGATACCTCTGGCTATCTTTTACAATTTCTCCTTATTGTCAGTTGTAATTTACTTTAATCTGGGGTTGTTGACTTTATTCTTAGCTTCATAGGTGAAAATTCTGATGCCATGCTGCCTCAGTCATATTTCAGAGACTCTATAAAACTCATTTATGATAGCTTTTAAACAGAGTCCAGAACCTAAGATATACTTGTTGATCGAATGAAGGAATATAACTTCTCTTTGGATGTCTTCTAAGTTTATTCATCTAAGTATTGATTTCTAAGTAAAAAGGATGTTATTCTGCCCCATCTGATATGAAGAAAAGGTGAAATCTTCAGATCAGATGAAGAGAATTCAGTAAGTCTTGGCCATTTTGCGTCATAGTTTTTTTCATAATTATGGAATACTTGTGCAACCTGGGAACGTTTGAATATGAAGTCCTGAACTGTTATCATCGTATCACATGGTCTCAGCCCAGGGCTGGTCTGGTGGCTCACTTGAAAATCACCATGCTTGTCGCCATCAGCATCATAGCAACACAAAAAAATCTACCGATTACTGTCACTTTCTATATAGCTTGTCCATATCAAATGCTTGGGGAAAAGTATTAAAACCCAAATTTACTCATGAAGTCTCTGAGGATCACTGAGATTACCCACTATTACCAAGATAGAAAATGTTAAAACCAAACACTGGACACAGGTTTGTCTAAAAAAATCTCAATGAATGAATAATAGAGAGCTACTTCAGTGTGAAATATCATTTTTTTTCCTATGGCATTTCAGAGACGTTGCTAATATTTGTCTTCCCCAACTATCATTTTTTTATCAACTGAATACAATGGGGATTTACTGAAACTTCTGCTTCTACAACTAAAGCTATTGTGTCTCTTCAAGTTTCTGCTCTGTCTTAAAGGAAAAAAAAAAAAAAACAGACCTACAGGAATTCCTGCTTACTATTAGCCTACTGTTGACTAAAAGACTTACTGGTAACACAAACAGTTGATGAACACATATTTTGTATGTTTTATGTATTATATATTGCATTCTTACAATGAAGTAAGCTAGAGAAAAAATGTTAATAAAAAAATCATAAAGAAGGGCGCCTGGGTGGTTCAGTTGGTTAAGCGACTGCCTTCGGCTCAGGTCATGATCCTGGAGTCCCTGGATGGAGTCCCGCATCGGGCTCCCTGCTCAGCGAGGAGCCTGCTTCTCCCTCTGACCCTCCCCCCTCTCATGTACTCTCATTCTCGCTCTCTCAAATAAATAAATAAATCTTAAAAAAAAAATCATAAAGAAAAGAAAAAAATACCTTTACAGTACTGTACTGGATTTATTATTTTTTTTAAATCCATGTATAAGTAAACCTGCAGTTCAAACCCATGTTGTTCAAGGTCAATTGTACATATAATATTCTCTATAAAATTAGAGGATATAGTTATTCAAAGAACTCATATAATTTCATTAAAGGCAATTAAGTCATATGATGAAGACACAATTTCAAAGAGTTGGAAAGATGTCCAGATACTCCTTCTGTTGCCAAAATAAACTTTCTCTGCTTTTATATAGCATTCTAAGGAAAGAACTACATTACTTCTCAGATTAATGCGGAACATCAACCCGAATTGAGCTGCTTCTTTCATAAAGGCTTTTAACTTAAAATAAATATTTAATGTATACTAAATATTGGGCATAATGCTAAACTCCTGGGATGATAAAAATGAATTCTTTATTGTTCCTGATATTGATAACACTACTGTCAAACTAAACCTTGGAAATAGAAAATCCTTCCCAAATAGTTTAAATGAACATGGGAAAGAAACCTCAAAATGCCTTTTATTCCAATGTTCTAAAAAGTCTAGTCTTTATTTTGATGACAATACACAGATAAGATGGTAAGTGATATATTCAGCAAAAAAAAAAAAAAAAACTATTCATACAGCAATATAAAATCCCTGCAGAGCTGTTATATTAAATTGTTGGATTTTTCAACATATTGCTTTAATATATAAACATTATTACATTAACAAAATAAAGTGAAGTGGCCTTTACCACATTTATAAAGAACATACAGCTTATTACTGATGTTATAATAGAGATCACATAATAAAGTTTCCTTTGTTTTTTTGTATTCTCTAAAACTAATATCTATAAATAAGTCTTCTCCAATAAACTCTACTTAGACTTATTCAATAATTTCTCACCTCACAACATATCTTGCTTAGACAATGATTTGTAAATTGTCTTCCTCATTCTTAAGCACTTTGCATGTGATTCTCAGATTTGTCCAGATTATAAACACCATGAAGGCAAAAGTCATGCTTTTATTTGTTTTCAAGTCACTTCTAGAAGAAGAGGAAGAGGATCAAGTAAAAGAAGTGAAGACATTTACCTAGATAAGTCAAAGATGTTATAGAAAAATTAGCATTTCAACTATTGAGGAGTCAAGAATGAATAGGGGTTCATTAGACAAAAAATGTGATTGAGACTGTTCCACACAAAATGAACACCAGTGCCAGGGGCAAAGAGATTGAGAAAGGTTTGTTCAACTAAGGAGAAATACAACTCAGGGTTCCTAGACTGAAAAATGTGAGGCAAAATTAGGAAGAAGAAAGGTTGAATTCATTGGTCAGGGTATGAACTGAAGTTGTTTATATTTTATCCAATAAATCAATGGTATTAAAATATTTTAGTGGTAAAATCTTTTTAAATACTCTTGGTATCTTAGACACAAAATAGACAAAAGTGGAACATCAGTAGTTGAAAGGGCAGGCCAAATATCCAAAATTTTTTTTGTCTATCCTTCTCACACAGAACCACTTCCCAGCACAAGTGATTGATCATCTAAGTTTATTTTATTGTGTTCAGATAGTGGCTTTATTTTTGTGCAAATACAGGTGTACCTCAGAGATAACATGGGTTCAGTTCCAGACCACAGCAATAAAGCCAGAATTAAAATAAATCAAGTCAAGTGAATTTTTTGGTTGCCTAGTGCATATAAAAAGTTATGTTTAGGGGGAGGAGCAAGATGGCAGAGGAGTAGGAGACCTAAATTTCTTCTAGTCCCAGGAATTCAACTAGATAGGGATCAAACCATTCTGAACACCTATGAACTCAACAGGAGATCAAAGAAAAGAATAAAAGCAACTCTCTGAACAGAAACTGACCACTTTCTGGAAGGTAGGACGTGCAGAGAAGTGAATCCAAGGCAATATTCGGGAAGATAGGTAGCGGGAGAAGGGGCCTGCGTCAGCAACTACCGGCAAGTGATAGAGCCGCAGAGCACAAAATCGGAACATTTAGAACTCTGCTCCGCTGAGGGACGTAGCTCCAGTTGGCTAAGTGGGGGGTGGAACCCTTGCTGGGACAGTGTGGTCTCAGGAGCCTTGAGGTCACAGAAAGACCAGGGGTGCCTGAGTGCAGCAGAGCTCCTAGGTATCGGAGCAGGGAAGCAGGCTGCAGAGACGGAGCCGAGGAGTGGGCTCTCAGCTTGGGGTTGCCATAAACTGTGGTCCACGGCACAGTCAGGCCACTGCTCCTCCAGCAGGGACCCAACAAGCAGCAGATCCGGGGAAACTCCCCTTCCTTCCCCGGGAGGAGTGGCGCAGGAGCGCACTGCAGGGATCTGCTGAGTTTGGAGACTCCACACGGGGTCGTAAGCCAGAAATAGAAATGCTCGGTCACAGGCCTGGTGAGCACGGAGTGTGGCCAGAGACCGGGGAGAGGGGAGTGATTGACTGCTTTTCTCAGGGGGTGCACTGAGGAGTGGGGCCCTGAGTTCTAGGCTCCTCTGGAGTGGAGATTGGGAGGCCGCCATTTTCACTCTCATCCTCCAAAGCTGTACAGAAAGTTTGCAAGGAACAAAAGCTCCAGAGAGCAAACCCGAGCAGATTACTTAGCCCGGCCCCAGAAAGGGTGGGGCAATTCTGCCTCCAGCAAAGACTTTTGGGAACCATGGAAACAGGCCCACCCCAGAAGATCAGCAAGAACTGCCAGCCAAGACCAAGTTTACCGATCAATGAGAACAGCAAAACTCCAGCACTAGGGGAATACAGCACATAGAATTCATGGCTTTTTCCCCATGATTCTTTAGTCTTTCAAAGTTAATTTTCTTTTTAACTTTCTTTTTCTTTTTTTTTTTTTTTTGAGTATTTCTTTTTCCCCTTTTCAACCAAAATCTTATCAATCACTTTTTTAAAATATCTTTTTTATTTTTCATTTTTAGAGTCATATTCTCTCCTTTCATAGTAGTTAACCTTATTTTTGGTATCTATATATAATTTGGTCTCTCTTTAAAATTTGGGATACAGTTTCTTCTAACAGACCTAAATATACCCTAAATCTCTAGTGTATGGCTTTGTTCTAGTCTCCTGCCTGATCACATTCTCTCCTGCCCCTTATTGTTTTAAATCCTCTACTTTCCTTTTTCAACCATCTTCTTATCTTTTCAGTTCCTTTTATAAAATCTTTTATAATTTTCATCTTTACAGTCATATTCAATCCCTTCATCGTATTTACCATAATTTTCTACATATATAAATTTTCTTACTTTAAAATTTTGGGAGGCACTTTCTTCTAACAGTCCAAAATATGCCCAAAATCTATTGTGTGGTACTGATCTATGCACCAGCCTGATCCTATTTGATCATATTCTGTTTTTTGTTTGTTTGTTTTTATCTTTTTCTTTTTCTTTTTTTCTTTTGTCTGTCTTTCCCCTTCTTTTTCCCTAGTTTCAGGTCTCTTCTGATATGTTTTGTGTATATTTTTCTGGGGTCATTGTTACCGTGTTAGAATTTTGTCATCTCATTCATCTATTCTCCTCTGGACAAAATGACAAGATGGAAAAAAATCACCTCAAAAAAAGAACAAGAGACAGTACTGACTGTAAGGGACTTAATCAATATGGACGTTAGTAAGATGTCGGAACTGGACTTCAGAATGACGATTTTAAAGATACTAGCTGGGCAAGCAAAAAGCATGGAAGTTATTAGAGAAACCCTTTCTGGAGAAATAAAAGAACTAAAATCTAACCAAGTCGAAATCAAAAGGGCTATTATTGAGGTGCACTCAAAAATGGAGGCTCTAATGGCTAGGATAAATGAGGCAGAAAAGAGAATTAGTAATATACAAGACCAAATGATGAGGAATAAAGAAATTGAGAAACAGAGAGTCAAACAACTACTGGATCATGAGGGCAGAATTTGAGAGATAAGTGATACCATAAGATGAAACAATATTAGAATAATTGGGATCCCAGAAGAAGAAGAAAGAGAGACAGGGGAAGAAGGTATATTGGAGGAAACTGTAGCAGAGAACTTCCCTAATTCGGGAAAAGAAACAGGCATCAAAATCCAGGAGGCACTGAGAACCTCCCTCAAAAACAATAACAATAGGTCAACACCCCAACATCTAATAGTAAAACTTATGATTCTCAGAGACAAAGAGAAAATCCTGAAAGCAGTTCAGAAGAAGAGATCTGTAACCTACAATGGTAGAAACATTAGGCTGACAACAGACCTATCCACAGAGACCTGGCAGGCAAGAAAGGACTGGCAGGATATATTCAGAGGACTAAATGAGAAAAATATGCAGCCAAGAATACTATATCCACCTAGGCTGTCATTGAAAATAGAAGGAGAGATAAAAAGCTTCCGGGACAAACAAAAACTAAAGGAATTTGCAAACATGAAACCAGTCCTACAAGAAATATTGAAAGGGGTCCTCCAAGCAAAGAGAGAGCCTAAAATCAACATAGACCGGAAAGGAACGCAGACAATATACAGTAACAGTCACCTTACAGGCAACACAATGGCACTAAATTCCTATCTTTCAATAGTTACGCTGAATGTAAATGGGTTAAATGCAGCAATCAAAAGACACAGGGTATCAGACTGGATAAAAAGCAAGACCCATTGATATGCTGTCTGCAAGAGATACAGTTTAGACCCAAAAACACCCCCAGATTGAAAGTGAAGGGGTGAAAAAAAGAAAAAGAAAGTGAAGGGGTGGAAAACGACTTACCATGCTAATGGACACCAAAAGAAAGCTGGGGTGGCAATCCTTATATCAGACAATTTAGATTTTAAACCAAAGACTGTAATAAGAGATGAGGAAGGACACTATATCCACTTAAAGGGTCCATCCAACAAGAAGATCTAACAGTTGTAAATATCTATGCCCCTAACATGGGAGCAGCCAATTATATAAGCCAATTAATAACAAAAGCAAAGAAACACATCAACAACACTACAATAATAGTGGGGGACTTTGACACCCCCTGCACTGAAATGGACAGAGATCATCTAAGCAAAAGATCAACAAGGAAATAAAGACTTTTAATGACACACTGGACCAAATGGACTTCACATATATATTCAGAACATTCCATCCCAAAGTAACAGAATACACATTCTTCTCTAGTGCCCATGGAACATTCTCCAGAATGGATCACATCCTAGGTCACAAATCAGGTCTCAACCAGTACCAAAAGATTGGGATCATTCCCTGCCTGTTTTCAGACCACAATGCTTTGAAACTAGAACTCAATGACAAGAGGAAAGTCGGAAAGAATTGAAATACATGGAGACTAAAGAGCATCCTACTATAGAAGGAATGGGTCAACTAGGAAATTAAAGAAGAATTTAAAAAATTCATGGAAAACAATGAAAATGAAAACACAACTATTCAAAATCTTTGGGATGCAGCAAAGGCAGTCCTAAGAGGAAAGTATATAGCAATACAAGCCTTTCTCCACAAACAAGAAACGTCTCAAATACACAACCAACCCTATACCTAAAGGAGCTGGAGAAAGAACAGCAAATAAAGCCTAAACCCAGCAGGAGAAGAGAAATCATAAAGATCAGAACAGAAATCAATGAAATAGAAACCAAAAGAACAATAGAACAGATCAACAAAACTAGGATTTGTTTCTTTGAAAGAATTAAAAAGATTGATAAGCCTCTGGCCAGACTTACCAAAAAGAAAAGAGAAAATGACACAAATAAATAAAATCATGAATGAAAGAGGAGAGATCATGACCAACACCAAAGAAATACAAACAATTATAAGAACATACTATGAGCAACATATATGCCAACAAATTAGATAATATGGAAGAAATGGATGGATTCAGAGAGAGGTATCAACTACCAAAATTGAACCAGGAAGAAATAGAAAACCTGAACAGAACTATAACCACTAAGGAAATTGAAGCAGTCATCAAAAATCTCCCAAGAAACAAAATCCCAGGGCCAGATAGCTTCCCAGGGGAATTCTACCAAACATTTAAAGAAGAATTACTACTTACTCTTCTGAAATTATTCCAAAAAATAGAAATGGAAGGAAAACTTCCAAACTCATTTTATGAGGCCACCATTACCTTGATCCCCAAACCAGACAAAGACCCCATCAAAAAGGAGAATTACAGACCAATTTCCTTGATGAACATGGATGCAAAAATTCTCACCAAAATACAAGCCAGTAGGATCTGCAAATGCATTAAAAGAATTATTCACCACGACCAAGTGGGATTTATCCCTGTGCTGCAAGGTTGGTTCAACATCTGCAAACCAATCAATGTGATAAAATACATTAATAAAAGAAAGAACAAGAACCATATGATCCTCTCAACAGATGCAGGAAAAGCATTTGACAGAGTACAGTATCCTTTCTTGATCAAAACTCTTCAGAGTATAGGGATAGAGGGTACATACCTCAATATCATAAAAGCCATCAAATGGGAAAAACTGAGAGCATTTCCCCTAAGGTCAGGAACGTGGCAGGGATGTCCACTATCACCACTGCTATTCAACATAGTATTAGAAGTCCTAGCCACAGCAATCAGACAACAAAAAGAAATAAAAGGCATCCAAATCAGCAAAGAAGTGAAATTCTCACTCTTTGCAGATGATATGATACTTTATGTGGAAAACCCAAAAAACTCCACCCCAAAACTGCTAGAACTCATACAGGAATTCAGTAAAGTGGCACGATAGAAAATCAATGCACAGAAATCTGTGGCATTCCTATATACCAACAACAAGATGGAAGAAAGAGAAATTAAGGAGTCGATCCCATTTACAACTGTACCCAAACCCATAAGATACCTAGGAATAAATCTAACCAAAGAGGCAAAGAATCTGTACTCAGAAAACTATAAAATACTCATGAAAGAAATTGAGGAAGACACAAAGAAATGGAAAAATGTTCCATGCTCATGGATTGGAAGAACAAATATTGTGAAGATGTCAATACTTCCTAGAGCAATCTACACATTCAATGCGATCCCCATCAAAATACTAGCAACTTTTTTCAAAGAAATGGAACAAATAATCCTAAAATTTGTATGGAACCAGAAAAGACCACGAATAGCCAGAGGAATGTTGAAAAAGAAAAGCAAAGCTGGCGGCATCACAATTCCAGACTTCAAGCTCTATTACAAAGCTGTCATCATCAAGACAGTTTGATACTGGCACAAAACCAGACACATAGATCAATGGAAGAGAATAGAGAGCCCAGAAATGGACCCTCAACTCTATGGTCAACTAATCTTTGACAAAGCAGGAAAAAATGTCCAATGGAAAAAAGACAGTGTCTTCAACAAATGGTGTTGGGAAAATTGGACAGCCACATGCAGAAGAATGAAACTGGACCATTTCCTTACATCACACACAAAAATAGACTCCAAATGGTTGAAAGACCTCTATGTGAGACAGGCGTCCATCAAAATCTTAAAGAACACAGGCAGCAACCTTTTCAACCTCAGCTGCAGCAACTTCTTCCTAGAAACATTGCCAAAGGCAGGGGAAGCAAGGGCAAAAATGAACTATTGGGACCTCATCAAGATAAAAAGCTTTTGCACAGCAAAAGAAACAGTCAACAAAACCAAAAGACAACCGACAGAATGGCAGAAGATATTTGCAAATGATGTATCAGATAAAGGGCTAGTATCCAAAATCTATAAAGAACTTATTAAACTCAACACCCAAAGAACAAATGATCCAATTAAGAAATGGGTAGAAGACATGAACAGACATTTTTCCAAAGAAGACATCCAAATGGACAGCAGACACATGAAAAAATGCTCAACATCGCTCAGCATCAGAGAAATCGAAATCAAAACCTCAATGAGATATCACCTCACACCAGTCAGAATGGCTAAAATTAACAAGTCAGGAAACGACAGTTGTTGGCGGGGATGCGGAGAAAGGTGACACCTCCTACACTGTTGGTGGGAATGCAAGCTGATGCAGCCACTCTGAAAAACAGTATGGAGGTTCCTCAAAAAGTTGAAAATAGAGCTACCATATGACCCAGCAATTGCACTACTGGGTATTTACCCCAAAGATACAAATGTAGGAATCCAAAGGCGTACGTGCACCCCGATGTTTATAGCAGCAATGTCCACAATAGGCAAACTGTGGAAAGAGCCAAGATGTCCATCGACAGATGAATGGATAAAGAAGAAGTGGTATATATATACAATGGAATATTATGCAGCCATTAAAAGGAATGAAATCTTGCCATTTGCAACAATGTGGATGGAACTGGAGGGTTTTATGCTGAGTGAAATAAGTCAATCAGAGAAAGACATGTATCATATGACCTCACTGATATGAGGAATTCTTAATCTCAGGAAACAAACTGAGGGTTGCTGGAGTGGTGGCGGGTGGGAGGGATGGGGTGGCTGGGTGATAGACATTGGGCAGGGTATGTGCTATGGTGAGTGCTGTGAAATGTGCAAGACTGTTGAATCACAGATCTGTACCTCTGAAACAAATAATACATTATATGTTAACAAAAAAAAGAAGAAGAAGATAGCAGGAGGGGAAGAATGAAGGGGGAGAAATCGGAGGGGGATATGAACCATGAGAGATGATGGACTCTGAAAAACAAACTGAGGGTTCTAGAGGGGAGGTGAGGGGTATTAAAGAGGGCATGTTCTCAGGGCATGGAGCACTGAGTGTTATATGCAAACAATGAATCATGGAACACTACATCAAAAACTAATGATGTAATGTATGGTGATTAACATAACCTAATAATAAAAAAGTGTAAAATAAAGAAGAACATTCTTTTCTGGAAAAAATAAAATGTAAAAAATTCATGAGTTCACAGTGATTGTCAAAATAAAAACTTTAATGATAAAAAAAATAAGATGACAGTGAGGTTTGCTGCATCTATTGATTCTTCCTCTCATGAATGATTTGTATTTGATAGCATTTTACCCACAGAAGAATTTCTTTCAAAACTGAAGTCAGTCCTCTCAAAGCCTATTGTTGCTTTATCAGCTAAGTTGATGTACTATTCTAAATCCTTTGTTATCGTTTCAACAACCTTCACAGCATCCTCACCAGGAGTAGTTTCCATCTCAATAGACCACTCTCTGTGCTCATCCATAAGAAGCAACTCCTCATCCCTTAAAATGTTATCATGATATTGCAGCAATTCAGTCCCATCTGCAGGCTCCACTTCTAATTCTAGTTCTCCTGCTATTTCCACCACATCTGTAGTAACTTCTCCCACTGAAGTCTTGAACCCCTCGCATCATCCATGAGGGTTGGAATCAACTTCTTCCAAAGTCTTATTAATGTTGATATTTTGGTCTCTTCCCATAAATTACAGATATTCTTTATGGCATCTAGAATCCTTTTCAGAAGGTTTTTTTTTTTTTTTCCAATATACTTTATCCAGATCCATCAAAGGAATTGCTATCTATGGCAGTTATACCCTTATTAAATGTATTTCTTAAATCATAGGACTTGAAAGTAGAAATTACTTCTTGGTCCATGAGCTGTAGAATGGATGCTCTGTTGCATGAATCTTACCATCCATCTCCAACAGAGCTCTTGGATGACCAGATGCATTGTCCTTGTGAAGTCATATTTTGAAAGGCATCTTTTTTTTTCTGAGCAGTAGATCTCAACAGTGGACTGAAAATATTCAGTAGACCATCTTTAAACAGATATGTTGTCATCCAGGCTTTGTTGTTCCATTGACAGATCACAGGAAGAGTAGATTCAGATAGTTCTTAAGGGCCCTAGGGTTTTCAGAATGATAAATGAGCATTGGCTTCAACGTAAAGTCACCAAAGTAAAGGCATTAGCCCCTAACTGTCTTTTAAAGTTTGAAACCAGGGTGCTCGCTTGGGCAGCACATATACTAAAGTTTGAAACCAGGTATTGACTTCTCCTTTCTAGCTGTGAAACCCAAGGTGGCACTTCTTCCATTAGAAGGATGTTTCTTTGAAAATCTACTTTGAAAATCTGTTGTTTAATGTAGCCATCTTTATTAATTATCTTAGCTAGATCTTCCAGACAACTTGCTCTATTAACACTGACTGCTTTACCTTGTACTTTTATGCTATGGAAAGAGCTTCTTTCCTTAACGTCATGAACCAATCTCTGCTGGCTTCAAACTGTTCTGCAGCTTCCTCACCTCTCTCAGCTTTCAAGGAATTGAAGAGATTTAGGGCCTTGCTCTGGATTAGGTTTTGGCTTCAGGGAATGTCTGTGGCTGGTTAGATCTTCTATCAAGACCACTGAAGCTTTCTCCACAATCAGCAATAAGGCTGTTTTGCTTTCTTATCATTCATGTCTTCACTGAACAGCACTTTTAATTTCCTTCAGGAACCTTTCCTTTGCTTTCACGGCCTGGGTAATTGGCGCAGGAGGCTTAAGCTTTCAGCCTGTCTCAACTTTCAATATGCTTTCTCACTAAGCTTCATAATTTTTAGCTATGATTTAAAGTGAGACCCATAAAAAATAAATAAATAAAATGAACACTTAGAGACTATTGTAGGGTTAATAATTGGCCTAATTTCAATATTGTTGTACCTCAGGGAATAGGGAGGCCTGAAGAGAGAGAGAGAGGCGGGGGAATTACCAGTCAGTGGGGGAAGCAGAAGACACATTTATCAATTAAGTCTGCTGTCTTATGTGGGTGCAGTTAATGGTGCCTCAAAACAATTACAATAGTAGCATCAAAAAATCACTGATCACAGATCACCATAACAAATGTAATAATAATTAAAATTTAAAATATTGTGAGAATTACTAAAATGTGACACAGAGACATGAAGGGAGCAAATGTTGTAGGAAAAATGGCACCAGAAGACTTGCACGATGGAGTCCCTTGCCACAAATCTTCAATTTGTAAAAGATGCACTTACCTGTGAAGGGCAATAAAGCAACATATGCCGGTCATTCCCTTAGTAAGATGAGGCCTTGGCTCATTTGAGTTGGAAGTGAGACCTGAAGGGCTCCTAAAGAGTGAACAAAGAGCTAGGAAACAAGGATTCTCAGAGCTTGAACTATGTATAGGCTCTAGCTTTGGAGGGTAGCTTGACCACTTTTGTGGCAGGGGTAAATCAGCAGTACTGGGACAAGTTCTACAGTGTCCAGAGTGAGGCTTTAATCTTCAGGTGTATTGAGTTTGTGGAGTTGGCCTGATAAACATGAGGGTTTCAGGTGCAGGGACATCGGAGTGGTTGAGGTAGGATATGTTGAGACAAAGTGAGAGACTACACATGTATGAATCGAGATGTTGTGTAAGGATGTAATTTTTAAGTTAGGGTAGCTCAAACATGTTTATATACTGAGGGACAAACAGTGGAGAGGAAGAAGGAAAGGAGGAGACAACTGATGGAGCAAGATGCCAAGAGGCAAGCAGGAAGCAATGGGATTAAAATCATCAGTGAATAGATCAACCTTGGAATTTAAGAATTAGTCTTCTCATTTGGATCCTTGAATACACCCATGCGTAGACCTTTCAGCTACCTGAGCGAAAGTCATCCTTTCCTCTTAAGCCCATGTAGGTTGAAATTCCGTTGCTAATGAGGAGTCTTGACAAATACAATCAGTGAACAAAAAAATGTTCCTTTTAAGATGTAAGGATGTATGCAGGTGATGGGGAAATTATGAGACTTTTAGAAGTTATAGGATCCTTTCTGATGCCTAAACTATTTCTCTGAATTAGGGAGCAAGGTCATCCACTGAAAAGTATAGGTGAGTCACACTTGGATTTCAGGCTTGAAGAAAGTAGTGAAGATTTAATATTGAAAAGGAAAGGAATAGAAAATAGTATGAAATGAGATGACATTGCAATGTTTAGACTGTGTGATACCTGATTTGATGAAATTTAACTAACTATACAAGTATTGTCAGATTTTCAAATTTACTAAAAACCACTTGTCAGAAAAAAATTTATTAAGTTTTATGTTAATTTTCATATCCTTTGGTTCTTGAATTGGGAATATATGTATACTTGCCCTAGATGAACTATTCAAACTTCAAAAAGGAGTTACAAGATCTGGCACTATGATAATTGCACACGTCAAATATTAATTAGGTAAATCATGTTAGAAAGGCTTCCTGCTAGAAAGGCTAAAAAAAAATATCATTTTTTCCAATGCTTATATTAATTCCCCTCTCTCCATTAAGGTGTACTTTCCACTCCTTTTAATTAAGAATAAGTAATGAATGCAATTTATCAGTGTCTTAAAGAGTTCCTTATTAGACTTGATTTCATGTAAATCAATTACAAATAGGGGCACCTGGGTGGCTCAGTTGGTTAAGCGACTGCCTTCGGCTCAGGTCATGATCCTGGAGTCCCTGGATCGAGTCCCGCATCGGGCTCCCTGCTCGGCGGGGAGTCTGCTTCTCCCTCTGACCTTCCTCCTTCTCATGCTCTCTGTCTCTCATTCTCTCTCTCTCAAATAAATAAATAAAATCTTTAAAAAAAAAAAATCAATTACAAATAATCTGTTTTTAAACAAAAAGCATTATTTTTTTTAAGATTTTATTTATTTATTTGAGAGAGAGAATGAGATAGAGAGCATGAGAGGGGGGAGGGTCAGAGGGAGAAGCAGACTCCCTGCTGAGCAGGGAGCCCGATGCGGGCCTCGATCCCAGGACTCCAGGATCATGACCTGAGCCAAAGGCAGTCGCTTAACCAACTGAGCCACCCAGGCGCCCCAAAAAGCATTATTTTTCACAGCATTTCTGAAGGATGATAGACATCCTTTTGGATCATGAGGTGAAATGTCTATTAAATTTTATATATGTACATGCACTATATATATAAACATACATGTAACATTCCTGTTTGTATATACATGTGTGTATACATACACACATACTAGGCTAAAAAGCATTAAACAGGACCTTTTTAAGTTGAAAGACTCCTATGAGACTTTTAACATAGTGAGGTGAATTATAAATCTTTCAGAAATAGATGTAGCATGAAATGCCCATTTAAAAATGAAAAATCCTTAACTTCTTTTTCCCCACCTTTGATCAAGTGACACTGAAGTTTCATGTAAACTGCTTTGGGAAATTTTAGACAAGGATATCTCTAAATCACATTTTACTGCAACATATTCTACTGCACTCTATTCTATACTATTTTATTCACGTCCAATATTGTGACCATCAAGTTCCTACCTCATTTCATTCACACACACACAGACACACATGCACACAGACTCAGTACAGTGTGAAATGTACTATTGTAGTTTGAAGCTGTAGGAAAAAGCATACAACCTACAATTTAAATCTGTTAGTCTTTTTATCATTTCTAATACTTGCACCATAAACTTTGTTTAGACCACATGGCCATGTGGTTTAAATGTGAGAGGAAGGGATATATCTTAGTTTATCGTGAAAATTCAGCATATATTTATTATAGGCATTTCTAATGAAACATTATTTGCTTAATTGCTTCATTTTATCTTTTCTTCTCCCATATTATTTAAGCCATATATCAGAAGTCACTTTTAAGCTCAACACTCACTACCTTTGTCATTAAGAAATAATCAAGTTTACATGCTTCTCATAGTTTCATCTGTAAATTGATTAAAAGTATCACTTTTCATATAAATGTGATGAATAGCACAGTACTTGTCACAGATGGAATACTTAATAAATATTAGCTTTTATTATAATTTTAAAACTATCATGGTTTTGATTTTAATGCGAGTCTTATATGTTAATCTTGGTTTGTGCCACAATTTGAAATTATATAAAAATTCATGGTAGAGATGGTCTTGTATCATCTTTACCAAGAAAAGATTGTCACTCCTGCCAATATAGCTTAAAATATAGCTATTCCTTATCACTAAAAAATAGAACCATTTTAGTAGGTCCTTCACAGTATGGCGAGAGTTTTTTAGTTTGTTTTTTATTCTTACCCAGAACTTCTACTGAACAGGGGGTTTCACATGAATTTATGGAATAAGTACTCCCCCCCCCAAGCAGGTCATAAAAGATTCTCTCTATAAAATGGAGATTGTTTTGTCTTAAATTATTCCCAACTGAAATTTGATTCATCACCCTAATTTAGATATAAGAACTGATTTTAGTTTCCAAATCAACTGCAGAACTCTACCAAGGTCATAAGATTTTCAATAGTAGAGCTAGGAGATAATCCAGTTTGAAATAATTTCAGAGGCATCATGCTGCCCATTACACATTGTCTGTATATTTTCTACGGTATCAAAGTTAAGAGTGGTACTAATATAATATATACATTAAGTTACATGTTTAAAGCCTTTGAATTTTTTTTTAAATTCATCAATAATTTCAGAAAAGAGACATTTTAGTAGATTGGTATATATGTTTTTAATTATAGTGTCAGATCTAATTAACAATTATGTTTTTCTAAACTACTACTTAAGTTATCATCATCTCCTTTCATATATATTTTGCAGATTAGTAAGTGGTAAACTTTGCAAAGTGCCAAACATGGTACAATTTCCTAGCCTAAACTGAATACAAAAGTATTATATTCATCATCTACTCAGTTCTGTTTGAATCAGTATTAGTATCAAAATGTGTATTTTGTTCAAAGTTTTAAGCCCCGCCCTTGTTCTGATTTCAATTATACTTACTTAATATCTGCACATTCTAGAAACACCAGAATTTAGGGGATTTTCATCTTCAATTTTAAGACATATTTCCCTTTACTAACAAACACAGATGAGATAAATATTTCATTCTTTTCTTTGGATTATAATTTCAGGAGAGGATGTGCCCTTTAAGCAGAAAAAAAAAAAAATGTCTGTATTCATGGCTGATATAAAGAACAATTCTAAGATGTACTTTTACTTAACGCAAAGCAGTTGGGATATTAAAAGTGAGCAGTACATATTCTTTCAACATAAAGTTAGGTTTTTTAGAATCTGCTTGTAAATAAACATGGTATTGATTTCAAGGGTTTGGAACGTACAAAAATTCACTGGGTTCTTTTTATCCTTTTATCTTCCTGCTAGTTATAAGGAAGAATGTGGGCGCTTTAAATCCTCTTGACATGTCTGTCACCGGCACAATAAACTCCCCTCCTGTGCAGAAGAGACCCTTGTCTGTCACTGGGATCTCTCCGGAGGTGACGATTGCCAAGTGGGTTTTCTGTCGACTTCCTAAAATGTAACCTCCTCATCCAGGCTGCCACCTCTAGCGTGACAGATTGGGTGGATGATTCTATCATCACGTCACACGATGTTTTACCATTTGGGGCCAGATGTCATCTTTGGGGAAGAGAGTTAAAGCTTTTGTCAGAGAGTATTTCTCTTGTTTCACTTAACATCTACTCACCTTTTGGTATTGAAAGAATAAAAAATACAAACTGATAAGACTATCCCCAGGCAGAGTTTTCATGCTACCCAAAGCAGTGTCTGCAGTTATAAAGATCCTTCAATAATCTGTCAAAAACTGACATCACTGTGTAAAGAGCTGTTCATTTCTATATCTCATTTTGGATTGATGTACGTGCACTTTTATATCCTTCAGTTCGATATAACATTTGGCCTTTCATGTTCTCAGTTTAAGCTACAGGGAATTCAAAGCTATTTCAAAGCATAATTATATCAATCTGCATATAAAAGGCTCTATGTCCTACAGAGGGTTCGATGGAAAAGCAAACTCTTTCAAAGAAGAAAATTAGAAGTAATTCCCACAACTAAAATTCACAAAAGTTAATACATTTTTCATCTGATGAGAACAGTTTTATTTTTTTTAACCAATAGAAGATTAATCAAGAAAGTGATGGGGGCATTTTTTGTGAGGTAGGGAGAAGAGGAAGAAAGGAAATTTGGAGAGGAAAGCAAAGACATGATGCATGTACATTATACATATTGTTTCGTCATACACATCACATCAGAAAAATCAATATTCATATTGCTGTGGCAGACGATAGGATTGCCACTTCCATATTGTATTAGTTGTCTGTTGCTGGAAAACAATAGACGCCAAATTTGTATGATTCAAAGCACATTAACTGGGAACCTCCGACTAAGGGCTCCTTTGAGATTGCACTCAAGCTGTTGGCAGAAGCTGTGGTCTCCTCTGTAGATGCAACTTGGGGAAGGGTGTCTGCTTCAGAGCTCACTCATGTGTTTGTTGATGGACCTCGGTCTCGAGCCACATGGGTCTCACCACAGAGCTGCCCCCACATCACTGCAAGCAATCCAAAAGCGAATGAGAGAGTGTATAAGAAGATTCCCAAGATGGAAAACATAACCTTTTTTTATAATCTAACACCAGAACCAAATTCTGTTCCATAGAAGTGGCTTCCATAGCTCAACTACCTTCAGGAGAATGGGAGTACTCAAGAGTTCAATACCAGGAGGTGATAATCATTATGGGCCATCCCAGAGGCTGCGTACCCTACATATTACATCCATGTTAAGTTGCTTTTGGTACTTTGTTATATTACAAAAGACTTCAAAATATAAGTCCTGTAGATGTGGTTTTAAACTGAAAGTAATTGCCCCTCCACAAATATATTTTTTCCAAATACCTGCTCTCCGAATATGACCTTAGTAGTTTTTGAATGTTTCTTAAATTGAAAATGACAATACGGTTATTTTAAATCTTTAAAGTAACTCTTTGTTAATCTTTTTTTTTTTTTTTTACCATGGCAAAAGAAGATTAAAAAAAAAAAAAAAACTCACAAACATAATTGTGTAAATTCTGAAGCTAACAAAATACTTAGCACCGAAGTTATGTAGCATATGGTTATCCTAGTCCCAAACAGTAAAATGTGTCTGTATGTGCCAGCTCTTAATTACTGGCTCATTAACACTCAGGTGTCAATTGCTGGTGGCAAAGGAAATACCCAAATGGCCTAGTTTCTGTCATGCACAGTGTAATTAAATTGACCTCAAGTACTAAAGCTTGCAAGTTGCCTGATACTCTTTGGACACTAATTTCAGGCACTATTCGAAGTAGAATAATGTGGTAAATAAACCAATGTAAGAGAAATGCACTATCAGGTTTCAAATTGTATTTTCATACATAATTATATCCTTAAAAACAACTGAATATATAATCACCATTCTAATCTATATCAAATATAACAATGTATATCACCTATTTGGTTTTACCATTATCAACCTAAAATTTTTAAAGATTTTTTTTTAAATTTATTTTGACAGAGAGAGACACAGTGGGAGAAGGAACACAAGCAGGGGGAGTGGGAGAGGGAGAAGCAGGCTTCCCGCCGAGCAGAGAGCCCGATGCGGGGCTCGATCCCAGGACCCTGGGATCATGACCTGCGCTGAAGGCAGACGTTTAACGACTGAGCACCCCAGGCGCCCCTCAACCTAAAATTTTTAAAACACAAGATAATGATAAGCTTGTTACAAACCAAAAGTGAAAAATAACTCATTGTAATACTCACATTTGGGAAAATAGAAATTGCATATCACATTTTTATAATTTCATTTATTGATATATAATGAGAGAATTATGTATATCTTACATTTAAAGTATTAATTCCCAAATGTAACCAAATGTGAAGCATATCTGGGCTTTCTGTATGGTTCTAACAACAAAGAAATATGTACTTCTAGCAAGAATCCCACAAACTCTCAATAATCTAAGAGCAGATTTTTTTCATGACTTTGTGTTATAAGACTTAGCTCATTATGTGAAAGCTTATTTTTAAGCTTCCTGTAAAAAGAGAGAGGAGATGAATTCATGCACAAGCCTTAGCTTTTCATAAAACTTCACAGAAATGAAAAGAACATTTTCTATGGAAAAGCCTACAAGAACAAGTAAAAGACAAAGAAACCAAGTGAAGAAACAACTATAACAAAATTTGGAAGTTTGGAAGTGGATCAGTAAGTTGCTATTGACTTACTAGTTTTAAAAATATGTAATCTTGAGCTGGAAGTTAAGACTATGAAGAAAAAAATCTGATTTATCCCACAGAATATTCCAAAGGCTAAGGAATTAATAGAACAAATTAGTTCTGAAGTGGGAGTGAATATAAAAATAAAAAGAAGGATCAAAAAATGTCATTGAGAAGCAATTAGACTCCCAGGTTTCTCTCATCGACTGTGCATATGTAGGTGATCAATTATCCCCTCTGGTTAGAAGACAGGAAATTTATTCTCTAAGGAGGTTAAAACAGAGGTGCCTACATTGGCAGACAGCAGGTACAGTTTAATGTGAGATCATCATACCCAGAAAACTTAGGCTCTTGAGTCTCCCAGTCATCTTTCCCCCAATTAACTTTCAGAATGCAAGTGCTCAGGCTTATACCTCCAGGCAGAAGACCTGAAAGCATTTCTCTGGATATCTCTAACTAGCCTAAGAAGAAAAATATACCAAACATATTGACATTGGGGTTTCCTTAATTGAATGATCCAGAAAGATCACCCTATAGACAAACATACTCAATAAGCTTTCCACACAAGGACAGAGTTTACCTTCAGCATTTTAGAGTATTGTTCTTAATTATGGGCACACAGTTAAGTATCACCAGACATTTGCAAAAAAAAAAAATCTTTATTGTACAGTCCTGGAAAGAGACACTATTCTGGGAAAATAAAATGCAATATAAGCTATCATCGATATCTTCAGGTGAATAAGAGAAAATATTGCCTAAGTGAAAAGGTTCAAAATACCTTTACAGAGGAATATTGAAAAAACATAAAGAACTCTTAGACTTAAAATAATAATAAAACAATGAAATAAAAGGCTAAATAAAAGTTTGGAAGATAAACATAAGAACATCTCTGAGAAAGTAGATTAAAATAACTGTAGAAAATAGGGAAGAAAAAGTGAAGAAAATTGGTAGGTCAGTAGAGGAGGTTCAATATCCAAATACTAAGGGATAAAAAAAGATGAAAAGAAATAAGGGAAGAAATGATGAAAGCAATAATTCAAGAAAATTTCCAAAAACTGAAAACTTGGGTTTAAAGACAGAAAGAGCTTACTAAGTATCTGAAATTTGGATGGATGTTACATAATCCATCTACATCAAATCATGTGATGCTATGACATTTCAGAACTTGATGACAAAGAGACCCTCCCATAAGTTTCCTTAGTTGCTGGGGGACCTATGTTCATAAAAAGTTTAGTTTCTACTTTGGAAAATGTTCTACTTTAAAAGACAATATAGAAAACCTCTCAAAGAACCTAAGCTTAATATCTGACAAATTTGGCTTGAAGCAAGGCTAACTAAGACCTAAATTCTTCAAGGGCTCTCAGGGATTTGGGTCCTTTCCAACAGCATACCGCTCATTCTTATGGTATAATCAAAATTAAGTCCAATATGTGTGTTGTCTTGACATCTGGCACCACTAGGAAAACTTCAAATAACCTAACTCCCAAGTTTCTCTTTCCACTCTGCTCCCAAAGATAAGATCCCCTAGACAGACAGCCCTACTTATCAGGGGGGCCAGGTGAAGGTGGGTGTCAGTTCCCTACACACTTACAGAACAAGCCAATTCAAACAAGCCAATCCTATCTCACCAGAATCAGGGAACACCTCACCCCCTTGATACTACAAAGCCTGCCTCCTACACAGCCCCTGGTTGTTCACTCTGTTCCTGAGTGCAGTCCCATGTGGCCATGTGCAACATCCTTCCTGCTACCTTCCACCCCGGGCTGTGACCCTCTGTGACTAATAAATTGTTGTTGGCCTCTTCTGTCCAGTGTTAGGTGCTACATAGTCTCCCACCCCATAACTCTAGGACAGATATTTCTCCCTCGGCAAAGGGGTGATTAAGAGGCAAGTAAAACAACCCTTTACACGATGATCCAACCATGACCAAGGACACCCGGTCTGTTTGAATTAACTGCTCTTGGATAACTAAATGATTTCATGATAAAGGGAAGGCTGCCTGGGACCAAACTGTCATTGCTGGTGGACTTGCACTTTCACCTATTGGGTACTGTGTTGTCTTTAGTAGGCATTGCCCTCCCCTCCCACTGCAAAATGCTCTTGTCCTAAAGAAGAGAACTGTTGTTAATTGACTATACCTCAGCATGATGCTCTGTTGGAGTCTGTCTACATCTGGCAGGCGTCTCTGGGACTCCTGCCTATAAAAGCAGTGACAACACAGCACCTTACCTGGCCAGTTGGTGCTTCAGTTTCACTTACCACGGATAAGCTAGAGCTCTCTGGTCACTGCATCTAACTTGAGAACCATCACCAGCTACTTGGGGTAGCCATCTGTACATTGTTGTGATTGTCCACCCTCAGGGACAATCCAGGGATGGCTCATTATGAGGTTCGTGGAAAAGAAGGAGATGACCACCCTAGCGAGAATTAATCATGGCACCTAAGTCATTTAGTACGAGTCGTTTGAGCAACTGTAGCTACCTTCCCCATTCCCTGTGCTGCTGTTTCCCTTGCTGCTATCCCAAGTATTTTACTGTGCTCCAAGGGTATATACTTCTGGCAACCCATGGACCAGGCACTGATGAAAAAAAAAAAAGAAGAAGAAGGGGAGAGAACATGGGGTACCAGCCCCTCCCCAAATAATGGAGAAAGTGACACAACTGTTGTCTTAATGAAACTGTCCCAGCCATCGTGCCTGGGCTTGTCTTAGTGTTGCTGGCTACCAGCAGGCCAAGGGGCTAATCTCCAAATCATGGGGCTTGATTGCCCAACTAGCAAACCAACTAGCATGGTAGTTGTTGGCCACATACTGAGCTCCTCTGTGAACAGTCTCTCACAGACCCTGAGCATCTATTCTTCCAGACCATGTTGGCCGTTATGCCTTGGGTCATGGAAACAGAACTCACAAGTTGTGCACAGTTATCAAGCCCTCCATTCTACAGGCTGGAGTCAGATCTGAACCTCTGACACATCCCATCTGCTGGAAGGTATAGCCTCACCTCTCCTCAGATCCTCACCAGATGCCATGGTGTTAGAGGAGGACAACCCTCTCCCAGGACCCCTTAGCAACATGGAGAGCCCCGTAGGAGCAACTTAGTACATAATTGATGGAGTTTACCCACTTTATCGATCATATTGCCACCATTATATATGATAGAACCTGGTGGAATGTTGTTGCTTTTCATTCCTTATCCAGGAAGTCTCTGATAAATGCAGGATCTAAGTAAGGGTCAGCACAGTTGACCATATATCAGGCCGTCATCTTAGCACCGGATACCCTGGCCAGAAAATGGCTGCATATGTACATTTTTCTAAACTCTTGGTGTATTTTATAAGAATTGCTCCCTTGGAAGTCAAGGACTCTGGGAAACTCTTGTCTTACAGAGACCTGAAAATAAATCAAGGGAACAGATGTCACTATGTGTACTAAGGTACAATTCGGCCTCACCAGGACACTCCTATTCTCCCCTTCGGAACTTCAGAGATTATTGATGGTGACCAAGGCGTTCATTTGACTTCTCAAAACAGACAGTGTTGGGCTCTCAAAGAAGACATTCAATACAACTTCCATGTCCCCTGTAGACCCCAGGCAGCCAGCTTAAGTTACAGACTTAATGGCCCCTTCAATGAATTCCAAACAAAGGAAATAACCCTCTGCTATTGCCACAGGCATGGATTAGTCTAAATCCACATTGCCTGAGGACACGCATCTCTGTACTAGCGCACACAGGTTCCTCAATTTCCTTTATTGGCCATGAAGGGAACACCTCTGAAGTTTATGTTTTTGAAGTTCACCTCACTATGCGGCCCTCTGTGTTGGGGGGCCCATGGCTGATGCATTAAATTAAAAATATACAGATTATGATCTGCTGAGTGAAGAGGCATAAGCCACCCACACAAGGTTGCCAGATATCTCCTTCAGTATCCGAGCACCCACTTTGGGGAAATGAACCCACGGTCATTTTGATCAAAAACACAGTTTCAATACATTCACACAAAGGAAGTAAAGTCAGAAGATTTATTACTTACAAATCTCAGGGAGGGGGTCAAAGAGCCAGGGAAAGGACAGACCCCTGTCCCAGGCCATGAGTAAGCAGGTGATAGAGAATAGGGTAGCAAGCACCTAGAAGGTGGTTGCGGAGGATATCACTGACTTTTCACTGGCTTAATTCTAAGTGGTTATTTTAAAAGGTGCCCCAAGAAAAGCAAAGTGGGAACTTCTGGGGGGAATCCTAAGCTCAGGTCCTTATCCACATGGCCAGACTCTGTGCAAGAGCAGGGTTTATCGCACTGTGAAATGCCTAGGCAGCAACTCAAAATAGTTGTTTTTCTCCTCACACTGTCTTCCTCCTGGTCAAGTGCTAATTCATGTCCTGGAGAGGTACTTCTACTACCTAGAAATCTCAGTTCATCACCAAGGTAAAAATTGGTGTCAAGACATCAAGGAGTCAATTACAGTATAAGGACTAAAATTAGAGCCCAATATTATGTGCTACCTTGACATCTGGCATATCTAGGAGTGCCTTGAATGGTCTAACCTCACCTTCCTCATTCTCCTCTGGAAGATAAGATCCCCTAGCCAAACAGCTCTGCTTATCAGGGGGACCAGTCACAGTTGGTTTTTAAGAAGTGTGATTTCATTTCCCTGCTAGCTCCATTGAATTCTCCCTAGTCATATCCTCCAGCAGGCACCAGGGAGAACCCCTCCCTTTTGATACCAAAAAAGCCTGCTTCTTATAGCCTCTGGTAGTGTGGCCCTATATTTTGTGTGGTGTCCTCCCCCAGCCTGTGAGAAGATGTGACTCGTAAATTGTTGTCAGTTTCGTCCGTCTCTCCAGTGTCAGATGTTCTGTTCTCCCCATCCCCAAAACCCTAGGGTGGAAATCTCTCTCTCACCAACAGGGTGGGTAGTTGACGATTAAAACTACCCTTTACCTAACTTCTTACTCTGACTAAATTAGTTAAAGTAAGTTGAGCTAAGTTGGATGAATTTATTAGATGGGATGATGATCATTTTATGAAGTCAGGTTATTCAGACCTATTCTTGGTGAAGTAGTAGTTATTAATAGGATTTCTCTGGGAGGTATACTCCTATTTGTCTGACTCTAGCTTTGCTTATTCACTGCCAACATAACATGTTGGTTAAGAGGAATAAAAAAGCATATATTAAAACAACATTTTATTCTAAATATAAATCATAAAAGGACAGTCAGAACTGTCTTCAGTTTCTTAGGCCACATTTCATGGTGCCTTCTACATGAGAATCATCCTTAGAAATGAGCATGTGGCGTAGGGAGAGCATTGAAATTTAAAAATATAAAGTGGAGTTCTAGATGCTATAGCTTATTTTTATAATTTTAAATATAGTTACTCCTAGAATTTCAAGTTAAAATAAGACACAGAGACTAGAGATGCAGCCTGGCACAGGTTAAGAATTCAGTCAAGAGAAAGGGTTTGGACCTTATGTTTATGGTTATGTTTTTCCAATAGTTGGTCTGTATTTGTCTCATTTGCTTCATAGGTAGGTTAAGGACCAGAATATTTTCAAGAAACTGCTCTGCACTAAAAGTCTATTATTCTGTGGGTCCACTTAAAAAATAAAAACATAGAAAGTAAAATTAATTGCTAATAGAGTTTAGATGGGAGTTTATGAATATAGGTCAAACAACATGAAGGTATGGTTTTGTTAAAAAATATTTGCTGAAAATGTTATTTAAACAGGTGAAAAGGAAAGATAAATCGCTTTTTTACAGTTATTATTGTAAATAATTTTTATTTATACCTCTTTCTTTCATTATGTAGTGTCATGCACATCACACAAAAAAGCCAGAGATTTTGACTTAATCTGCGTCCTTTTTAAATTAGTCAAGACCGGGCACCTGGGTGGCTCAGTCGTTAAGTGTCTGCCTTCGGCTCAGGTCATGATCCCACGGTCCTGGGATCGAGTCCCACATCGGGCTCCCTGGGCGCCTGGGTGGCTCAGTTGGTTAAGCCACATCGGGCTCCCTGCTCGGCGGGAAGCCTGCTTCTCCCTCTCCCACTCCCCCTGCTTGTGTTCCTGCTCTCGCTCTCTCTCTCTCTCTGTCAAATAAATAAATAAAATCTTAAAAAAAAAAAATTAGTTAAGACCACTTTGGGCGTAAACACTAGCCAAAGTTGCACAAGGGAAAAAAAGAAAACCTTTAAAAATATTTCTAATTTACATATTACATATTTATATAATTATTTCCAAATAAACATAATGAAACAATTCAACTTAAGAGTTTTAATTTAAATGGTCATAATAATGAATTACTACCAAGAGAATGAAGTAAAATACAGTAGAGAAACTATCATTTGATATAAGGGTAAAAATCTAAAATTTTCTGAATATGTCTTAAAAAATGCAGTAGGGTTCCAGTTGGATAACAAGCATTGCAAAAATTGAATGATAAAGAGAAAATTAGCAAGCCCTCCTACAAATAAGATTACCCTTTTCTTTCTTTTGTGTTGTCTTGTTTGAAGGCAGCATGATCCACTCAGGCAAACCAAAACTCCCAGTCATAGTTACTTCTCCCTCTCCCTCATCAGTCAGCTGACCACCTAACTAGGGAGGAAGTACCATCTTTTTGCTTTCTGAATTGTCTCTAGATTCTTTCCTTCCACCTCCATTTTTAGTAGTCCAGTCTGTAAGTTACTTGTGCTCACTTGCTTCGTAGCTAGTGATTTACAACAACAATGGGTCCCTTGTTATCCCAATTTCTCTTTTTTTTTCTGTTTTTATTGTTATGAGTTATCTCATAACATCATCTAAATCATAATGCTTTATTATTTGCAGCATTTATTTTCATCCTTTGATTATTATTATATCTAATACTGGAATAGACTCTTCTAGAGTGTTAAAGGAAGTATTGTATCTAAACTAAAACTGTGCTACATACCTAAACTTTAAAAATACCTAATATCCTAGTTCTCTCCACCTCCCTGATTTGCAGTTGAAAACATTCTTACCATCTCAGCAGCAATACTCTTGACTAATAATCACAGTGTTGTAAATTTGTCATCTAGCTTTGTGAAATGTTATGCCAGAGCACATGATTCTGCATGATCTCTTAATGGCATTTCCAGTTTCTCCCCTCTTCCGGTCCCTATAAGTGCAAGTTCATTTTCTTAAGATTATCGAGACACCTTTGAATTTAATATTTGCAAACACTGTTATGTAAATCCATACATCCTTGCCAGAGACACAATGGACACAAAACACACCTCTACGGAGGCATCCCAATGAGATAGTTTGGTATTCCTATATTTTAAAATAAAATTTATATATCCTTTCTCTGTTTTACTCCTTTTTTTAAAGATTTTATTTATCTATTTGAGAGAGAGAGACAGCAGAGCGAGAGAGAGAGAGAGCATGAGCTGGGAGGGAGGGGCAGAGGCAGAGGGAGAAGCCGAGCCCAATGCGGGGCTTGATCCCAGGACCCTGGGATCATGACCTGAACCGAAGGCAGAGGCTTAACTGACTAGCCACCCAGGTGCTCCTGTTTTACTCCTTTCTAAGGAAGTTTTTACTTTGCCTCATTCTTTATCGTATTTTAACTGGAATTACCCAACCATCATTTATTTTCGTTAGTTTTCGCCT
Organism: Neomonachus schauinslandi; assembly: GCF_002201575.2. NCBI lineage: Eukaryota > Metazoa > Chordata > Mammalia > Carnivora > Phocidae > Neomonachus > Neomonachus schauinslandi. Next base: position 91,676,045 of record NC_058404.1, read on the forward strand.
TGTTTTAACTTACATATGTATATGACTACATGAACTTTAAAAATCATAACTGCTTCTCAGTCTCTTAAAACTTACTGGAGAATGAAGGAAGACAATGGTTGTATTCTCTCTCCTTTTTCGCTCTCATTTCTCATTTTTTCTCTCTAATTCAACTTTACTTGGTATATTTTATTATAACCATTGTGTCATCTCTTTGTGGTCTATGTAGCCCAGTATAAAATAAGGGTGGTTATCACACAATGCCAAAAGAAATTGATCATTGATTGCCCACATGTGGAAAAGCCCATGCCAGCTTGTTGAAGATCAAATACATCATTACCTTCCAACCAGACATTCTGATAATCTAAAGATTAATAGAGTGCACAGAATACATGTGGTTGCCTATAAGATGATTTTCTCCATGCATTCCTCCATGAGTCTCTCTTTTTTTTTTAAGATTTTATTTATTTATTTGAGAGAGAGAATGAGAGACAGAGAGCACGAGAGGGAAGAGGGCAGAGGGAGAAGCAGACCCCCCGCTGAGCAGGGAGCCCGATGCGGGACTCGATCCTGGGACTCCAGGATCATGACCTGAGCCGAAGGCAGTCGCTTAACCAACTGAGCCACCCAGGTGCCCCCTCCATGAGTCTCTTTTGTGTTGGTTAATACCTCTCCCCATCACAAACACATACACACACACACACACACACACACACAAGCACGGACATCAATTTTGAAAGTAATATATTGCCAGAAAACCTTGAAGTTGGCCATTCATTCCACTATTAATTAGGAAACACAACTAAGAATATTAAAAACTCTCACACTTCTAGAACAAAATTTAGTTTTAGTCTTATGCAATTCACCACACCAACACTTGTTTTCTTCCCTTTTTTCATGATTAAGAAAAGAGTCACTCATCATGAGAAAGGGAGAAAGAGGATGGAGATTGTGTTCCAAACTAGATAATTGCAACATTCTTTAAATATTTTTTACTCCCAGGCAGACTGGGTGAGCAATGACCCAATGATTAGCAACTGCTCTCAAAGAAAAGTGAATATGTAAGATGAAGCAAAATAAAAAGTGTCTTCATCGATACAATATTCTCAATAGAAGTTTTTACATGGATTAATATATTTCCATTAAAATATAAGTGCCCCTTTAGAAACACTAATTTAGTCACAGGTTAGTATGAACTGCTTTAGTTTGGTGATAAATTTAAAAACCTCGTTTTCATCATAAGGAAATAAAAGTTTTGATTAATTAAAGAGGAAAGAAGAAAATAAAACAATTTTGAACAACCCAAGGACAGCTCTAGAGAACAGGGTCTGCCAAGCTAAGAAATGACAACTTCAAGAAGTCTACAATTAGAACCACTGGGGGAAAAAAAAAATCCATTCAATAGAACAGATACTGAATACTAAAGCTTTACACGGCACCCCTTTAATCTTGATTTAATCTTGTGTGTTTAAAGGTCATACTGTAGAAATAAAGGATGAAATTTCAAAGCTGGTTATGCGGTTACTATCCAACAAGGGCTATTGAAAGGGGGAATCTCCCACTAGCTAAGTCAACCCAACAATCAGAGCGCCAGGCCCTTACCAGAGCATGCCAGTTATCAGAGGGACAAACTGTTAATATTTATACTGACAGCCAGTATGCCTTTGGGGTAATCTATGATTTGGGGATGTTATGGAAACAAAGGGGTTTTCTTATGTCCTCTGAGACCCCAATCAAAAAAAGGACCACAAGTAAGTGAACTTCTTATTGCTACTCTTTTACCTTCTGAAATTGCTGTCATCAAAATAGAGGCCCACATTACAAGGACTGAACTTGAATATCAGGGAAATGCCCTAGCTAACTTTCATGTACAGACAGCAACAATAGAATATATAAAAGTTGCAACTCAGGTGGCAAACTCTGCTTCAGCAAAAAATAGCCCCTCATTGCCAGACTTTTGTTATCTTGATGTTCTTGTAACATAACAATTGCCTGCTCCTGAATCAGAAAAAAATAAGATGGTCAAATAATGGCTGTAAATTAAATAAACAGTTGGTGCTATGGAAAACCCAAGAAAATGGTTTTTCCTGGCTCTCCAGTAAACGCCAATGCTCAGTTTTTGCATTCCTTTATCCACCATGGTGCCTTTAAGGTGACTCAAATTATGAATAGACATTGGTGTAGCAACTTCTATAAAATTGTGCAAACAGTTTACTACCAACATGGAACCTGTCAGGTCTATAATCCTGCAGAAACTACTGTTTGTCCCAAGGGACCTCAGACTTACTCCTTCTCGTTCTTTTGAGCACCTGGAGCTGGACTTCATTCAGTTGTCACTTAGTGGGGGTTATCGATATACTTACGATTTTCTGTATGTTTTCTGGATGGTTTGAAGCTTTCCCCTGGCACAAAGCTGACGCTCTCACAGTGGCAAAGAAATTATTAGAGAATGTGTTTCCCACTTGAGGATGACCTTCTGCAATCTCCAGTGATCAAGGCACCCACTTCATTGGACAAATCATATGAGCCTTAATGAAAACCTTGCAAACTTCTTGGAATGATTACTTGGCCCCATCATCCTCAATCATCAGGAAAGGTCGAGAAAACTAATGGGATCGTCAAACTCAAAATCTCTACACTTGTTGAAACTACTGGACTCCCTTGACCTATAGTATTGCCTCTGGCCTCGCTGACTGTTCTCAGACCCCCTTTGGGAAACATAGACTAGGTCTACATGAGCTAGTCACTGTACACCAATTTCTGTTGGTATACAACTTTCTGCCGCTCCCTCGTTGTCATGCTAGTATGGCTAGCTACTGTAAGTATTTAATGTCTTATGCTAAAGAGTATCAATAGGTTAAAGAAGCCTTCCCAGATCCCAATTTAAAGGATCCCTGTTTGTTGGCCATTGTCTGAAGTCTGGTGACTGGATATTCTGGAAACATCATCATCAGAGGACTCCTCTTGAGCGCCAGTGGAAGGGACATTACCAGCATTCTCAAGCACCAACACTGCTGCAAAACTGGAAGACATTGAGCCTGTAGTACACAGCTCACAAGAAGGCTGTACCTGGCATCTGTAGACTACTTCCACCCAAGACACCAGATCAAAACTGCATCCTTTAACAGAACATGAAAGTTTTTCGCCTTCTCTTTCTTTTCTTTATTCCAGCATTGGCCTGGAAAGCTAATACCCTCATCCATATTTCCTAGACCATTGCTAATGGGGGTGACCTTCAGTCAGTCCCTCTTAGAAGTCTTTTACTGCGTTCAACTTTTGTGACAGAACATCAAGTGCCTTGTTTTTTCCCTTCTCCAATTATAACTGTACTTATGCAATTAAACTCATATGCCTATGTAAATCTTTGTACAATCACACTCTCACATTCCCATGAATATCTAGATCAGATCTGCTGCCCGAACCCTAAGAGATCTCTCCAGCATCACCCATCTTTGCAAGGTACTCAGAACAACTCTTTATTTTAGGCTATGAGATCTACTTTCTGAATGTGCTGAAAACCTAATTGATCCCTGGGTTGTAGGGGCAAATGCATTAATCTCTATGAATGAATCCATTAATAGCACCTCCTTAATGAGAATGGTTTGTGCCCTAACTGGGTTTGTCTTTGTCTATGGTATTTATCATTCTCTTTGGACCTGAATACCTAGATGACTGGTGCATAACTGAGCAATGCCTCTTAGGTTATCCAACTGTGCCCCAAATTTTTCACAAACTAACTAAGACATCTCATTAGTCGGCTCCCCTGAATTTACACCATCTAGTTAGAAAAGACCTCCCAGGAGGCATTCATGACTCAGGATTTGCTTCCTTTGGCAGGGCCATACTTCCCTGGTTAGGGATAAAATGTAAATGAGAATATGATCAGAAACCTCTCCTTAATTTTTGAAGGTAGCATAGAATCTATTGCTAAGACAATAGCTACCCAACAATGATCCTTAGACTTTCTGACCAAGGTTGTTCTTGACAACAAGATGGCCCTCGATTTTCTTTTAGCTGAGTGAGATGTCTGTGCTGTGGCCAACACCACCTGCTGCACTTGGATTAACACTTCTGTGGAAGTTGAAACTCAGGCATATAAGATCACTTGGCTTAAAAATGTTACTCCTTTAGTGGGGTCTTTCTTTGACTTATTTGATTTTGATTGGTTTGGGTTTTGGGCGACCATGGCTCCAAAGTGCACTCCAAACATTAAAAATACCCTGCCTATTATAATCGTAATAATCTCCCTAGTGCATTGTATTCTCTCAAAAGCCTTAAATGTATGTTCACAGCTGCTAACCACCAAGAAAATGATCTCCCTAAGACTAGAATTCCAGAAAAGAAGCAAAGAGAATGACAAATTTAAGGACTATGACCCTGGAACCGTGACCTATGGATACCACAAAAAGAAACAACGGAAGCTGCCAAGTGGTAGCTGAGAGTGGTGCTAATGCCTTAAATTTTGATCACATCTCTCAGTCAAGCTGACAGTCTGATCAAAAGGAAGGAATTGTTAAAAAGGAAACCACAGGTCCAAAATGGAGTCACTTCTGCTAAGCCCACATCACCAAATGGGGGCTTTATTCCTAACCTAATTGCAGTTTCAACCTTCCCCAGGAATGCAATCTTAATCAGTCAGTCTGGAATTTTCTGCTCAGTGCCAGTGAAGTAACCCACATAATAAGACCCTTTTATTCCCCAAAGGGAAGTGACCTTGCCTGAAATAATCCTTTATTTTGTTTATGACTCCCTTGTCTGGTTTTAAAAACCTTTCCCTTTTGGTAGCCCTTTGGAGCTCTCTTCTACTTGCTAGGTGGGATGTTGCCTGATTTATGAATTGTCCAGTGAAGCCAGTTAGATCTTTAAAATTTACTCTGTTGAATTTTTGTTATTTCACACTGCCCAAATTCATTTTATAAGTCACATGCAAAAAAATATCATTCTGTCAATTATTCAGTAACTCCAACAAACATTTATTTGCATGGAAATAGAAAGTTATTCAAAAAGCACATTGGGGATTGGGGGAAAAATCAGGTAAATATATCCTAGTGCAATCATACATATATATTTTTCAATAGTAGGAATAGAGGGCTATTTGAGAGTTGCAAAGGGAAATGACTGGAACTCAGCAGCTGTGAGTTTTATTTCCTGGACTCCAAACCACCAATAAATAGAGAGGCAAAGGTGAACTGAGCTGATGAGTGGAAACCAAAGGCAAGTCAACTTGCATCTTGAGATTGTGCAATAAGCCCTGTTTAAATACAACTCGAAAGCAGTCTGGAGTGTTGAGAAAGGAATGATTTCCATTTGGATACTGTATTCCATACTTTTGGTAATCAAGAATAGGGGTAAAGAGTTGAAAGTGATATTAATAATAAAATACACCACCTAATGTGCATTAGCATTGTTGCTACGCATTTCACATTTGTCAGTTTACTGAATTCTCATAAGACTTTTTACAGCTAAGTGTACTTCATATTTTACAAAGGTAAAGATCAAGACTCAGATGCGAAAGAACTTTTTGAAAAGATCTTCCCTGACTTTCTACAGCATTAAATAAATTTAAATTTGAAATAGTGATCATATGGTGCAGTGCTTTTCAAACACTTGGGCAATGATTCACAGCAAGAAATATATTTCACATTGGGACCTATATCACACATGTATTGGAAGAAATGTTTCACAAAGAACTGTTTGTTTTTACCATGAGTGATGTGTTTTCATATTCTTCTACTCTACATTTTTTCTATTCTATTTACTTATAGTTTTGTTTTTATGTTCTCATCTTAATTCATTGACTTACTCTCATGACCCACAGTTGGGTTTTGACCACAAATTTGATTATTTCATTATCTGACCATTTAATTATTTAGTATTTTCCTATAATTTCTTTGGTTCTCAAGGCAAACTAGAATTTTCATGAAGGCAGATATTACTACCATGCATCCTTACCTCCCCTCATTGTTGGACCTTACTATAAGTGTGTAATTCAATAAAATTTAATTTTTATGTCTGAAAATTGTTAATCTTGGTTAAATGGAAGAGTCTGTGATATGATTCCCAGAAAGGGTAAAAGTAAGGGATAGGAGGCACAGGTCTAGGGGAACAAAGTAACTTGTAGTTATAGCTGTCAACATTTCATTGAGAATCATCATTCCTGGGTATTCAATGTCCAAATAGAGGAAATACCTAGTCCTATCCCTTGTTGCTTCATAAAATGAATTTCTGTTCAGTTTGTGTAGTCTGAACTCAAGAAAATCAGTTACATAAACCACACACGAGATTACAAAGCACATTTCTTCTATATTACCTTTTAGCTGCTTCAGACTGTAATTTCTGAAAGATTCATTCAGATTATTTTTACATTATAAAAAAATCTATACCTTAATTTATATTTTCTTCTTGAATAATGATACCCATCTGTATTTTGTTTTTTCTTATGATTCCATTGACTTTAAATATGAAATAATTTCTTTCTAAAATTTTAGATAAAATGTTTTCCTGTTATTGCTTGAAGGCATTCATATCCTGTGTACAACTTCTCAATATCATTCCTTGTGGACCCTTGGTATTACTACAAATCAAAAAAATTAAAAAGAAAATATAACATTAAGTGGAAAATATATATATTTAAAATATTCATTGTGGGTATCATGAGAATCATATGGAACTAAATGCCTACTTTCAAAAGTATAAATATCGTGAAATCCTTTAAACCTAGCATATGTTTCTTCGAATGAGACTCAGTTTTGAACAGATGTCCCCTTAGACCTGTTATATTAAGACTAAAATTACTAAATCAGCATTAGTTGTTTTTAAATTTAGGGCCATATTTTGCCACTGATTTTTATTCAAAGCTCCCATGGGCGTCAGTGGAAGATCCATGCATGGAGAAATGGCATAATATGTATCCTAGTTTTATTTATTTCATATGTATACAGCAGTATAAAATAATATATTACATTTACACTCATTTTACTTATGTATTATTATAGCATTCACAGTAACAAACACTATAGTTAAGATTTAAACTCATCTTTTGTTATAATACCCTGTTTTCACTCACAGATAACTGTCTCAAAAATGTGTTTAGAACTGAAATCCCCTGCTTACTTTCAGCTCTATGATGTACGGCTATATTGGAAGTCTGAGTTCTGTTATTCAGATATTTTTGAGTCTCATGTGAAATTTTAATATTTGCATCGTTAATGCAAAATTTTCATGCAACTCAAAAACATCTGGAGTGTAAAACTTCAAACTAAGCATGTGACAGATTTTCAAGAAATAAAAGTCATTTTTCTAATTTTACAAATACTTAAAAAATAACAGTGTTTAGAAATACATGCATGCACACTAAAGGTATTAGAATTTTAGTCATATTATTGCCTGCAATACTCTGGCGGCACCCATCTACCAGCATCCTCATAGAATGCTATAATCTAAAACCTATGCCAAGTTTTAGAAGAAAAAAAATACTCTATTGAACAGTAGTTCCACAAATTACTGTATAAGGATTTTGTTCGACCTAGCAGAGGGAAATTCCTGGAAGAGCTAACAATATATAAAATAATTTTACTACTCCATGACATAAAAAATATGGAATTTTGTCATTTTCTGTTTTTCCTTGTTAAAAAGGAACATAAAAAGGATGTTAAGTGCAAAGCCTTTACCACTACAAAATTGGAGTTGAAAAAGATAAAGAACCCAAGAAACTGCAATATGAAAAATATAGGATTTTCAGAAAAATTATCAAGTATACCAATGTTTTAAATATTTTTGACTTCCTCGGGTATTAAAAGCACACATAGAAATATGAGGGTGGAGAAAGAAAACCACATGAAATGACAACTAACAGTGCTCTTATCAGTCAGTACCGTAATTTTCTTTATCCTGCCTAACATTTGCAACATTCTGAGTAATTATATTAAATATTACATTTACTCCAGCAAATAATTTTTGTAAGGTGAAATGGTACAATGCATATACAATTATTAAAGTTTTTGTTGAGAATTGTGAGGATTTTTGTTCCTCCTCTTGTTGGAGAAGTAGGAGAGTTTCTACATTACAAATCTAATGGCAAATTATAACACTATTAAGAAATGAAGCAAGAGGATGAGTAATTAAAATATTTAAATCTTCTACTGTAGTACTTAATTTGCAATGTTTGATAAAGGCATTGCATTTAATATCTTCAAAAAACAGAATATACATGTTTCCTTTATATTTCCCAAGAAAGATGATACACTTATAGTGACACCATTATATCTGTTAAGTAATTCTGATGTGATATTTAAATATTAGATTTAAAATGATTTCACAGAATTATGTTCACAAGGTAAAAATTAGAATTTTACATGTGGATAAAATATCTCTAAAAATTGTCTTTTGACATACCTTTGAAACATTAAGACACTGTTTCCACAGGAAATTATTTTGACGTTTTTACTACTCTAAAACTAACCATGTTATCAAGGAGTAAATATCATGATTATTCATTTTGGAAATAATTAATTGATGAAATATTGTCTAATAATTTAGATATTATTTTCCTTTGATAAGTATAAAATGATGTAAGATTGGATATTAGGATGACTAGATTAAACAGAAAATTAATCTAAAATTCCTTTCCATGCTAATCTAATAAATGCTTACTTGGAAACCTTTGTTATTAGTGGATTGCATTTTTCTGTTTCATAGTCCCCCCATCGGGGGTATAGCTCAGTGGTAGAGCATTTGACTGCATAGTCCCCCCATCAATTGGTAGATAACATTTTAGCCAATTTGCTAAAATTATATCCTTACTCTATTGTAACTTTTGATTTATTCTGGATGCAATAGATAATTGATTAATAACTAAACATTTAGTATTTTGTTTTAAATATTTTCCCACAAATTAGGTAAAATTTCCTTGTTTTTTCTTGTTGTTTGTTTTTATAGATTAATGATATAATTTAAAAATTTAAATGCAAATTAGAAGAACTCTTACTATGACATAAAAAAACTAATGCATAAATATATGGCATAAGAAGTTTGTTCAAGGGAGATTATATACAATCACATAAAGGGCTAAATAATTAAAGAAACTTTCTTAAGGTTGAATGAATGAATATAACCGTAATATATGAAGTGAGTATATTCTCATTTTTAATGCATGTGATAAGGCAGATGGATGTGTGTTTTCCCCCATAATTGTAAAAGAATGAAAGGTTTTAATTAAAGCAGAGTGATTCAACAAGAAAATCATTTTCTTGTTTAAAAAGCAATTACAACAAACAGACGCTTTTCCAGCTAAATTATATAGAAACATATCCTTACTAAAATAGTCTATCATTCAAAATATTAATGTAGTAGTGCCAAAAGTTTGAGAAAATGTTACTGCTGCACTGACGTGAATGCATGTGCTTTTTGTGTCATATGTGATGGATTAGTTTTATATATTTTTAAAGGGTTCCCAAAAGGCTGGAACATTATACATATTATTTTAATAGATAAAATGATTGGGATTATGACATATTAATATCTATAATTTGATAACAGTCAAATGAGTGATGCTGGAAGCCACTCAAATATATACATATCAAGGACATATAAATATGTGTATGCATTTTAATGTTAAATCGAAGGAAAATAATTCCTATTTAAATGACCATAAAATTGGATGGGGAACATTTGTTATGTGTTAAGTTTTAGTCTGTTCTTTAATAATACAGCACAGCTCAAACTATTGCTGAATTCATAAGATCAGTTGACAATTAAGGTAAATATTGGCAAATTGATCTGTAATTTGGATTGGGCAAACATTCAGATATGTTGAAGGCTTTTTTAGAGGGGAGCTATGAGAATTCTGTTTTTTGCTAAGAAGATTATCTCACATTCTCCGATTTTTCTCTCTTAATTTCTCTCTTAGTTAAGCAATAAACAACAGCAGGAAAAAAAAGAAAAACATGTAAAAGAAAGGAAAATACACCTTAATGAATTTAATAATTAACTTCATTGACCTGAAAATAAGAGTCAAGCCTAATCTTTCAAGGCTGACTCGGGAAGAATTTTTCTCATTAATAAAACACTGACTATATTTAAGCTATAAAACTCTCACATGTAAGATAATACTAAAACAATAACATACCATGTTTCTATCTCCAAATTTATTTAATTTATTTTAAATTTAGAGATCCCTTATATCTTACAGTTACTCTTTACCAGTTCAGATATTGATATATCTCTATATATTCATATAGAGTTATAAATAGATTTTATATTCATGTGTTATTAGGAGTCACAAAACTATGTAAAACTATGTAAAATAAAATTCTGTGTGAGTTCTATGGTTGAGGACTTCTTAAAATAGTAATCTCAATGACGTATTTTACATCACAAAATGTACAGACACCCAGTGTTTGTTTTTGTTTTTTTCTAACAACAAATACAGGTGAATTTATAGATTCCTTATAAAAGCTTTAAATGATTCTAAATTCAAAGCCATAGAAATAGAATCGAAAGAATGTAGATTGTTAGAGATTTTGATATTACATGTTCAGTGCTCTTCTGATAAAATCGACAGCTATATCTTTGGCATTGAAAATTCAGTACGAGTTCTTGACAAAATTTTGTAGCTTAGAGCTTCGTTTTCTTTTCAACAAGGAAAAACAGGGTTGAATAAGATATGAAAATTGGGAGGAAGTTATTAATGATTTTTTTTTCTTAGTAAGTTTATCTTTGGGACCCTGAATTACCTTTTACTTTACTGTATGATGTGGACTGTATGAATCCATTTAAAAACCAACTGAGTTGTACCACATTTTAGGAAAATTATATAATATAATATATATATTTTATATTTATTTAGAAGCTTTGAAATAGTACAGTAAACACTTTGCAACACGGTGTATAAACTACAGAATGTCTTTGATATTTTGTGGGTCTTCAGAATACAACATTTTTTAGAACCCACAGGTGAAAAGAACATAATCACAATCTCTCTTGTAAAGTTGGAATAGTTTGGGGAACACTTGATCACACAAAAATAATATAAAACAGTCAAGTTTAAAACAGTGATATTGCATTTATAATGCACAAATTTCCTTTATCTTTATGACTGGCTTCTCGTGGTGAATATAAACATCTAAAGGGCTCAGTGACATTTGGAGAGAGAAAGATATATAGTGCTGTAAACAGGCACACACTGATCGGAGAGGCAAAATCAGTTGCCTCTAAAGTTTCTACAGTTCTGCACATTTCAACTCATTTCTCAGGCCTGCTGAGAGCAATTAGGTCCTATAATTGGCCACGACGACTCCGCCGGCAATCTAAAACTCAGTTACACACAACTAACTGGATGGCCAAGATAATGAAGTTGAAAAGTTGATGCTTTTGTTGGTCGACTTTGTGCAAATCATGCTGCTTCAGGTAAATCCTGTAGAATTGACTAGCATATCCTTTTCCGTGCTGTGAAAAAGAAAGAAAAATACTCTAAGAAAAGGAGCCTGGGTTTTGGAGTTTAGAATTGCATGTCATTTTAAAAAGAAACAAATACAGTTGGAAATAAGTTGTGTCCCTATACCAGACCCATGTAGTGTCAAAATATTTCAGTGATGACCTTGGTTTCTAATAGTTATAGAGAAAAGTTGCTCTGGTGCTTGGCTTCCTAAAAATTACAATTTTGATATTTTGAAAAATCAGTTTCACGTGGGAGATGTATACATATATACGAACCACGAGTAATGTGGAGACTAACCTTTTAAAGGGACATAGAAAACAATCCCTACTTCACTATTTATGCAGGATCAGAGTATAGGAAAAAATGTGTGGTCCTTAAAACATTCTAGAACAATCCTTTATAATATCTATGAGCAACTGGTTATACGTCTAGTTTAATAAATTCTAAATTATATATATATTAAATCAATATATAATACAGAAAACTGTACCAGAAAATGTTTATGTAATTAAAAAGTTAAAGGGTGCTTCACATTTTCTCGGTTTACTTTATCTCATCTTTGAAATTACACAAAAACCAAATCTTTTTATGTCTACAAAATAAAAAAAAAATCTAAATGTATCCCCTAAAAGGAATCAGTTTTCTTATAAGGAAGGTAAAGGTGAAAAGAGAAAAAGATATTGAATTTGGCCCAGTCTTATACAATGTATTGAATTATGAAGTAGAATTTCTAAATTCAATCATTTAGGTTTTACGATTTTAAGTATTTTATTTATTTATAATGATAATGGTTATTTCTTCCCACCTATCGATAATCTTTATATTTGGCAATGAGCACAATCAGAACAGAAACTGTACCCCTAGGTCAGTATCTGACACATAATAGATATATGATAAAAAGGTACTGAAAATTGTGCACCATTGTGATAAAAGGCAATTTGGTTGTGTAAAATCAACTATAACAAAATTATATATATATATAGAGAGAGAGTGAGAATTAAAAATTAAGAACTACTCTAAATAGCATAACTGAATTGTTTCAATCTGTGAATAGTTGGATTTTTTTTGTTTGTTTTCGGGCTTTCTTTACACAAATAGAACATACTGGTCAGTTCAATTCCTCGTCTATGGTATTTTTCCATTAATTTCAAGTAGATTATCTGGTTATATATTTTTCTTAATTTATTTCCCTTATTCTCTCATTTATTTCTCCTCACAAGCTCAGTTTGTGACCAACCAACCTAAGATTTCTTCCTTAGGACACGGTTTAACAGACACATCAATTAAAATTGTAAAAGTCAGGCACTGCCATTGACAGAAATAAAGTTGAAAAGGAATATATACATGTACTGTGTAGTAACTAGTATTGAAAACAATCAAAACATATTTTGTTTTGTAATAATATATAACAACATGAATTATAAAATGAGTTAACTCTAACGCAGGACTACATGGTAGTTACATGGTAGTTACTATAACTTACCTGGTCATAATGCTACAGAGAATATTCTATAAAAGCAAATAGAAATTTGGTCTTTTTAAATAATCAAATCCTATTTTCCTATGTTGTTTAATTCAAATTCCCTGTTTCATGATATACTTCAGTATATCTGATTTAAATATATTTGGTTTATACCAATCAGAATTTAAAATTCTTCAGTAAATTCAAATAATTAAGCACCGTAGCAATTCAGGTTCGTAAAATGAATTGGACAAATAATTACAGTGACCAAATAATTTATTGTTCAACCTGAAAAATTGTGTGAGTAAAAGGGAACACTATCAATAATTACATAAGACATACTCTTGTGCTTTCTTGGACAACCCAGGAAATATGAACACCCCATAAACAATACCACTTTTCTCAAATTAAGTTAGAGATATTACTTACAGGATGAAGTTTCTTTCTTAAAATACTCATTTAGAGGAAACTAATTTATAGGAAACATCTCGAACACTTATAGTTCGAGGACAAAAGAAACTCAAGAGTGACCTATCCTCAACCTATAATTTATTATGTGCAAAAATTAATATGCTGAAAAGCTACATCTTAGTATAATGCAGAAATTAGTCAACCTGATACATATTTAAATCAGTAAAATATTTCTAATTAGGTTAAAAGATTACTTATGGGAAAAGCTATTAGCATGGATATGATATGTTCCTTTGATTCAGTCAAAATACAAAAAGAAATTGTATTATTAAAATAGTTCAGAGTTTTAAGAACACAGAAGTTTAGCACACATTATACTTGATATCTTAAAATCTAAACACAAGCTTAAATGCATATTTTAATTACCACCTAGAGTTACGGGTGTGCTGCTTTTATTTAAAGTGCACCTCTTCCAGCAGTTGTATGAATAAAATAATCGCCTTTTATTAAATTATCTTCTCCCACCTATCTGTTAATTCAGAAATGCAAATCTGAATGGGACAGGTGTTAAGGGCTCAGGTTGAAGGTCAGAACAAAGTAGGACGAGGAGGAAAGATTTCCTCCATTTCCAAAGCAAATTTCACAAATGTGAAGTACGACCAGACAAACTAGAGGAAATGAAATATTACTACTAAGTCAGAGTCACAAACATTTTGTTTCAAGGCTTTTTAGAGATAGTTTGAATACTGAATACTCATTATCTTTGGGGGCTGTCTGGGTTAATGTTGGACAAGTAGCACACAAATATATATATATATATATGAAAAAGCAATGTTATTACATTTTAGAGTCAGTGCCAAGGACAGTTACTGCACAGTGTTAACTGTTAAGTCTATGCATTTGCTGAAGCATTTCAGGCTCGAGAGAATGGGTCAAATACATTGAATCTCTATGCTTTACGATGTATTCTACATATGTTTCAGAATTATGAAAGCATACTTGAAAATTTTCTGCTTTTTCTTTTCAATTCACAAATGCATTTTTCCCCCTAGCTACTCATCAGCATAGGTAGGGAATTGGTCACTTGATAGAGATGAAAGATTTTCTTTTCAGTCAAATCTAAATAATAGGAAAAGGACTGTTAGTATTTCTTTTTACTTCTACTTATTCATTCACTGCCTTTATTCTTCATAGTGAATCACAGAAATCTCACATTTAAGACATTTATCTCATTGTCTGAACTATGGATGAAAAAATCACTCTTAAGGGAAAAGAGATATTCAAATATTTGCTTTTTATAGTTTAACACATATATGTGTGTATATATTTAACACATATGTATGCATACATTTAACATATTTTTTGATGGAAGTTCCAGGATGCGTATTTTTCCTCATATTGTGGAATCCTGTAATTGCCTTCGATAATTTGTAAAGTACGATATTAAACTTTGGGACATTTACAAATTCTGTTTGATGACTATAAGCATGTATGTTGCAAAAATAATTGTATAAATATCAGTACTGATATCCTATTTATACCATGTATAATAGTATAATTAGCTTGGTGAAAAATAATTTGGTATAATATATTAAAATGACATTGTAATAATTTGACTATCCACATTTCTATACTTGCATTACAGGAAGCAAAATACCCTTCATACTTTATGACAGTATGAACCACAGGAGCTAAAGAAATATATAAACATATGAAGTGACCTAACCTTATTTCTGTGACTGAAAGAAAGAACAGCCTTCAAATATCCCAGATGACTGAGACTCCATAGCAGTGAAACACTTCCAGAGGCTATCAGTAACCTACTCCAGAGCACACTCAAATGTTTAAGGAGCCTCCCGGTCAGGACACTTCTTTATATGTAAAGTGAATTTAGCAGACAAGAGTTAAAGCCCATTACCCCTTACAGAAGTGAGAAACACCTGCCCTCTGTTCCCTGAGTAAAAACGTATCAGAAACTGAAAGATCGTTTAAAAGCAAGCCTCCATTAGAGATCTGTCCAGTTGAATAATCAATTCTTTTAACTTTCCTCTATCTTATTCTTCAGCCATTTTTGAGGATTCTCTTTCAAAATCTTGCTAATTTTTTTTTTCTGTTTAACTGTAGAGTCCAGCAATGAGTATAGTAGTGGTAACTATTAAATATGGGTTGCTGCTTGATTTGTCTTTTATCTTCCCCCCCCTTGAACAGTATTAGATTTGTTTTTATATTTTAAAATATAATTGTACATGGTTCATATTGTAAATGTTTTCCTCTTCACAAAAAAATGACAGGTTTTAAATTTTAAGTTATATATAATGAAAAAACCGATTAAGCACTGTAATTTATTATGAATTATAAAAAGACTGAAAGCTTTCTGTTAATATATATTATCTTTTGTCCAATAATACTAGCTTAGTGCAGCATGAACTTGAATTCTTACATTTATTTCATAATATGCACAACATCCTCATGCTAAATTTTGTTTTTTCCTCTCATCAAACAAAATGCTTTTTATCCTATCTTGACAGAGTTAAGGGATTATAGAATATATCTAGAAAACAAGAGTTCATCTGGAGAAAGTGGCTCTCATATATAAACTTGATTAGTCTTTTAGAAAGAAAACTTTGTGAAATAAATGACTCAAACAATCCTTTAGAACATTCATGCCAGAAATATATAATAAAGCCAAGGGTTCAGTTTATATGTGTATGTAATGATTACAATGTAATTTGCAATTAATAAATATTTGTTAAAAAAGATAAATTCATGGGTATTTGAAGAGGTAAGAAATTGGTGAGCGTAGTTTTGTGGTAGAGAAATTGACATCAATGAAGGAGTAAAATGGATCTTTTCTAAGAGAGGAATATGTTGAACATATTCTTTTCATAGACATTCAAGCTCTCGCAATTCCAGCACCCTTAACTACTATTAAGAAGAAAACCACTGCCTGTCATTTCCATCGTTTAAATTGACATCACTTAGACCAAATTCCTAAACTGGAGCCTCATACCTAATCTAAATGCAGTTTCAACCTCCCCCAGAGATGTAGTGTTAACCTGTCAGTCAGAAGAAACTTTTCGATTAGCGATTAGCACCAGTGAGTCAGACACAAGTGCCCTCTCCCTTCCCCAAAGAAAGATGAGGTAATCTGCATGTTAAGACCCCTTTCTTATCCTCCTAAGGGAAAGCAGCCTTGCCTGGAACAATCCTTTCCTTTTGCTAATAACTCTTGCCCCACCTTCCGTCTATAAAAACCTTCCATTTTGTAAACTTCCTCAGAGGGCCCCTGTATTTGCTAGATGGGATGCCACCCAACTGGTGAATCATGTAATAAAGCCAATTAGATCTTTAAAATGTACTCGGTTGCAAATGGCAAGATTTCGTTTTTTTGATGGCTGCATAATATAATGTACGGTGATTAACATAACATAATAAAATAAAATTTTAAAAAAATGTACTCTGTTGAATTTTTGTTACTTAACAATAGTGACCGTCTCCCCTAAGAATCCAGTGTAACCAATACCGCTCTATTTTAGTTGTGATAAAGACCGTATACTAATTTGAGGCTATGGATTAAAAATAAATTAGGACTCATTTTCTCACTAAGAATGGTATGTGCAAAGAAGGAATTTATTTTGTAAGCTGGAGTATCCCCCCCAAGATCAAGTAGAGTTGACGCACTGTGCAAAGCCCTGAATTTACTATCAGCGAAAATTTCAGAACTTATTGCTCAAAGTTTGTTTTCAAGCTGAACTTCATTCTTAATTAAAAGACTTAACAACCTTGAAAAGAGGAGCTTCTATTTGTCCAGAAGCACATTCCACAACCGTGACACTGTTCCATGGCTCTCACATAGCTTTGTATGAGGAAACGAATCCCCTGAAACATCCCGGGCTCCTTCTAGATAGAGGATCCATACGTTTCTAGAGATTTCTATATACTTGCATGTGTTTGTGTGTATGTGGGATGTGCAATTTAAAATCACCTTCACACAAAGGTGATGGTACATTTACAACTGGTTCACTAGGAAGTTTCTAGTCTGTGGGTTACTGCAACCATGTCAACTACCACTAATATTTTTGACAGGGTAGATGTACAATAATAGTAACTCAATTTTGTTTGGTGTAAAAATCTTTACCTCTAATTAACTAGATTGATTAAGAGTGCTTTGAACTCTACAGCAAAAACCATTGATAGTGTATCAGCTACTTTAATTAGACAATACACTTTGATTATTATCATTATCTAAATTGATTTAAGCAAGATAGCTAAAAACAGTAATCATGCATAATTTTTCCATCTAAACACAAGAATTGTCAATATTCTAAATATCTGTTTTTAAATGCTAAAAACATTACACTTTTAAGTTAAAGTATTTGGGAAAAAGTAAAAACCTACTATGACAAGGTATTGCATAAAATTTTATAGGTTGAAGGGATCTATTCCAAACTCGTCTAGAAATGCGGAAAATTATGCCTCAGAAGCTTTACAAATTTTCCCTGAAGGGGGAAAATAATAGGACATGACCCTACTCAGCACATCTGGCCACTCTTATCAGGCTCTCTTTGATGAACGAAACCACCTTGCCTCATTGGTGTCTTAAAATCAAGTTTGGAGACGGAATTAGTTTTTAAATGCTTCCACCCGACATTGGTATATAGTTAGGCAACGGAACTCTAACATACGTGGCCCTCTATGTTTATGATACCATTGAAAATTTTCCTGGAATCCTTTATCATAATCCACTAAAATATGAACACTGATTTGTTCCAGAACTATTTGAAAATCACATTTTTTACACTGGCAATAAAGAAATACCCTTGAAATTTCTTTTGAAGACAATCCACTCAATTATCTGACTTTAATAATGACAAAGAAACTTTCATTCAAGTTAGACAAATACTATTATTTTGTGTATCTAAAATTCTAACATGATATCCATATGTTCCTTTAAAGAATAAATGGTTCTTCTTTCTTCTTTGAGAATTATGAATGATAACATTTACTGACATTTAGACACTTGTATTTCAACTAGTTTCCTTCAAAACAACATTATAAGGAGATCAAATTAGTTATTTCCCTGTAAGGTTGAAATTAGCATTAATTTTCAAAGCAGAAGACATGAAAAAATGCCTGAACGGGATTGGTCATTCCTACAGGTATAGGGATCTTATGCGTATAGATCTATCTGCAACACACATCATTGTACTGTGATATTAGATCAACTATTAGTGATGTGCTCAACTTTGTCTTTTATATGAAAACCAAGCAAAATATCCAGCAAAGATAGGAAAAACTTAAAAAATAAATACATAAGAACTTCATTTAAAAAATACAAAGCCATGTATCTATTTATTAACCACTAATAACCTACTAAGCAGGGATACAATTTCAAAATAACTTAAACAAAGCCTTAGATAATTAAGCCATGAAAATAAGTGGAAAATCTTCTGGATTGGTAAATAAAATACTTATAACACAATTTATACAAGTTTATTTTCAAGAAAGACACACACAATACACATGACTTAGAAACTGTGTGTAAAAATATGGCTGTTTATTTAATATTCTTAACGATCTGATTTCCCCTAATATAATTCAGTTGCTTCTATGTCAAAACAAATAGCATATTAAAAACAGGAATTGCAGCCTCAGAGAGGGGTTGGAAGGCTGACACACTGAAAAGGGAAACCTGACCACTCACACTAAAACAGGTTAGGAACCCCAAGACTATGTATGGGCTTCCAAAACCCCTTGAGCGAGATTGGCAGAGGAAATACACAGTGCCCAGTTACATTTGAATTTCAAATCAGTAATGAATAATTTGCTAGGATACATATGCCCCATGCAGTATTTAGGTGTCATGACTTTTATTTGCTAAAATTGGCAACCCTATCTTAAGGCATCTGCTTCATGACACTGGTTACCACTGAGACAAATATTAACAGTATTCCCTAGAAAAATGTTGCATTCTATTTTCTAATTATTTTATAACACTGTAATTCATATATTTTCTATGTATTTCCATCTAAAATCATTTAAAATTAAGATATTGATTTTTTAATTTAAATTAAAATTTAAAATTCAAAAGAAGAAAATATATAAATATATAAATAAAATTCAAAAGATAGAGAAATGAAGCTCAATTATCTACAATATAATTTCATATTTAATGAATTAAATATCATACATGGATGCAATCTTAATTGTCATTTATTTCTTTGTATCAGGATTAAATTTTAACCTTGTTTTGAATGAAATCTTTGTTTTTGTGAAATAGATATAGCATATTAGATAAAATGTTCTTTCTTCTTTTCCATAGTAAACATAATTTTAAATCATTCACTCTAAATTCTAAGCCTATGTATACATTTTCATTTTAGTTATCCCCTAGAAACTCATTAAACCACCTCCCCCTTGCCCTTTCAATTTAACCTATCATCAGATAATTAAAGATTTGAAAACTGATATGCAGGGCACCTGGGTGGCTCAGTCAGTTAAGCATCTGCCTTGGGCTCAGGTCAGGATCTCATCCTATGCATTGGGCTCCCTGCTCAGCCAGCAGCCTGCTTCTCCCTCTCCCTCTCTTCCTCACTTCCCCGCCCCCCGCTCCTGCTCTCTTGCTCTTTCTCTCAAATAAATAAATACAATCTTTGAAAACTGATAGGCAGTGAGCCGAACTCATCTTAAAAAAATCACAAAAATGCTAAATTGTTGAAATAAGATTATATCATGCTTGTTAAAGTTTAGTTACGTACTAATTAAATGACAAGATTTGGATCCTTAAATAGTTATATTACATCTCATGACTTTACACTTTGTGTTTACATAGGGTTCATCTTAATTACTGTAAATATTTAACCATGTAATAAATAAAAGTCATGCTATACACTTACTATTTATGAAAAATATCACAATAAATCTAGGAAAAAATTCAAATTTTAAATAATCAAACTTTGCTGAGGCCAGTAACAGATTCTGGTTAAATAGTATTGACAATGTATGTATATATATAAGATACCTATAACATTATTAAAACATGATAAATGTACAAACCTACCTGCATATTTAATAAAGTTCTCACACACAAAAAAATCAAAATTTGGTCTTATTCAAAAAAAAGTATTTGAGATATTCAGTTGCCACAAGGCCATAGAAAAATAACTAAGAAAACAATCTGAAAATAAGTTAAGCAATAATGATGATGAGTAAAAATACCAAACACTTAAAAATTGTTACACTGGAACCCCCAAAACCTAAAGGAAAGTCAGATAAATTGCCTATAGCCATAGTTATCCTGTACTATGAATAATCTCCTGTCCCTGCCTATAAGCATGTGTTACAATGAATCTCCATTTATGCTCATGTTTAATTACCTTATATTTACTTAATTTTTTACATATATGTTTGTAAATGACACGCAACAGACCATTAAAAAAAGATAGACCCTGATATTATGACCTGAGCCAAAATCAAGAGTTGGATGCTTAACCAACTGAGCCACCCAGGCACCCTGAGGCTTAAGTAGTTTTTAAAGAAAAAGTGATCAATCAGAAAAAAAAGAATAAAAGGACTAATATAGTTAAGGCTAGAATAAAAAGGACATGGAAATTATGGAATGTTGAAAGATGATGAAATCAGGGAAGAGTATGTTAGGAATGGAAATTGTTAGGTTTGGAGGGTTTTTTATTTGTTTTGGCATTAAGAAATTATTATAATTATATTAATTTGTGTGAGTTGGGAAGATGCCTACCTAGATAACTAAAGAGAAAAGAAATAGCACTTGCTTTCTTATCTTTAAGATGTTTCATTTGTTGATTCATTGATGTAGTCTACAAGCATTTATGCCTGTTTACTTTGCTTGAGACTCTAAAATGAATACACATGGATTCTGCTTTAAAAGATTTAACAATCCAATGGTAAAAACAATTGTTTTACAAGATATTTTAAAAATAGCAATCATGTATAAAAATCTAGAAGTTACAGGAAGAATGTGTATCTGTCTTTGTCTGGAAAGGCTTCTTATTAAAGGTAAAATGAGTTGAATCTTGATTGATGAGTAAGAGATGGCCACACTGATGTGGTGAGGAGTGGTTTTGGAGATGAGAGAGATGCCAGAGGGAGAATAGAATGTGTCAAAGCACAAGGACCTGGGGAAAATGGTGTATTGAGAAGCTGACAATCACTGAACGACATGAAGCAAAAAGTGTAGACAGGGTTTAAACAAAATAAACTTCTAAAGCTAGCGAACATTATTGTGGCCACAACAGGGAACCTCTCAAATTTTTTAGAGGAGACTATTGGAGTCAAATGCCTAAAAATATAATTAATACTCTACTTGACAGTAGAAGCCAGATGGAAAAACAGAGGGGTCTTCATTAATTTTGGTGAGCTGGGCAGAAAGGACTGGAATTGGGGAATGCAAAAGAAAGTACACCTGTGTCTCCTCACAGAGCCCAGCAAAGACTCCAGGGTTTATACTTTACATATCTAGAAATAGTTTGCATTCCATCACCCTAAATCTCCCAAATGTAACAAAATATTTTGCAATCAAATGATTACCTGGGTGTTTTGGAGCTGATAGCTCAATACTAAGGATAACTGTGAAAGAAAAAGTGGTAAAAGGAGCTGTTCAAAGAAGAGATTCTGTCCCAAATCTCAAGCCTCGAGTAGTATCAGCAGCATTATGAACTAGGTACCTGTAGAAAAGCATGGAACATTTTTCCCCACACGTTTTAACAAAGAAAAAAACAAGGCAGATAATGATCATAGACTAACATTACATTTACTTTATAACTGTGAAACTAATTTTTTTATTAAAATATAGCTTCTGGTTTATTCTTTCATAGAGAGACACAAGTAAATCTCATCCTGGGAACATCTGGTCGGCAATTCACAGAAATAGTGAAGACACAGGGACAATTTTAATTATGGCATTTAAAATAACATATTTTAAGTGATTAAAGGTCACATGCATTTGATCAGATCTTTCCTATCTAAAAATAACCCCAGCCTACAAGTATTTTCAGTTATCACCGTTCCTTGTATCTACTTTTCACTTCCAAAAATATTAAATGTTAATTTAATAAAGTACACATATTTCATCTTTCTCCATTTTACTGAAATGTACTTTCAAGGGTGTTCCCAGTTAGTTATTAGTTTTCCAATCAAAATGCATTCCCCTCTGGGGCGCCTGGGTGGCTCAGTCAGTTGAGCTACCCACTCTTGGTTTTGGCTCAGGTCATGATCTCAGGGTTGTGAGATGGAGCCCTGTGTAGGGCTCAGTGCTCAGCACAGAGTTTGATTGTCCCTCCCTCTCTGCTCCTCCCCTTGCTCACGCTCTCTCTCTCTCTCTCAAATAAATAAAATCTTAAAAACAAAAACAAAAACAAAAACACATATTCCATTTCAGCACACGAACTTCAGTAGTACTATAGTGGTGGAGCAACCATTTCCCAATCATTTAGTCTGAAGATTTCAGAACCATCCTGGATAACTACTTTGTTTATCTTTTATTGCTACATCGAGAATTCTAATACTTTCCATTTGTTTTTTTTTCAAAATTTCTCTAATAGTAATCTTTTCATTGTCATTCTCCACCAGGCTCTTATTGCCACAAAGCCTGACAACTGCAATAACACTCTGCTGATAAAAAAAACAAAACAAAACAAAACAAAACACCACACAACACATCCTTTCTGACTCCCCTCTGAATAGTGTCCAGCTTCTTAAGCCTGGGATTCAGATAGGGAATGGGTTACAAATAAATGCTCCCTCTAGAATCAGGTAATCTCAAATAAAAAGTCTAGCTCCCCCTCACTAGCCATCAGACCACAGACAAGTTACTGGACATCTTTTTTTCCTTAATTTTATAATCTGTAATTTGGCCAGAATAATTATTTCATTTGGTTATTGTAGGGCTTATATGTATTAATATCTGAAAAGTTCTTAGAATCACTAGTGCTAGGCTGATAATAAGTTCTTAACAATTGTTAGCTACTATTACTATTGGTATTATTATTTAAAATGAGTCTTGATCTATCCAAAACATAACTTTCAAACTTTAACTTCCACTATTCCCCCTGGATTTATGTTATAGATTTGGCAACCTTTATTATTCACTTCGTATGTGTTTGCTCTCTAGTTCCACACTCTTGTTCATTCAATTCTGTACTCCTAGAACGCCTTTTTTCTCTATCAGTTAAAATCATTCAGATAGTGCTCCAATAATGGCCCCAAAGTAGAGTTCTATAAATCCTTCCTTGGTTACACTCTAAGAGATCTTTTGCAAAGATAGCCAAAGCCATTTATTATAAAAAGTAAATATCTTCTGTATCTGTTAATGAGATGAGAAGCTTAAAGTAGAATCATTGAAAAACAGTGCATTTTGAGAAGAGAGAAAATGCTTAATTGAAGTTGACATTGCGATTTCATTCACAGATATGTAAATGAAAAAACAATTAAATCTGTTTTAAAATCTCATTTTTTCCCCCTAGTTGGGCACCAGTACCCTTTAGTGCAGGAATTCTCACCATTTTATAAAAAAATGAGAGATTTTTGTTTTCATATGAGACATACACATAAAAATAAGAATATATAATGCTGAGTTATAATCGGACACTATAACGTAGTTGTTAGGGCTATTATTATTCGGGCAAAATAGTGATATACATGCAAAACGGACCTGGCACGCGGGAGATAAAAAACACACGGACTCATAAAATCATGAGCAGTACACAGAGAGCCCAATGAATAAACCATAAACAGAAAGTAAAGTTTGGATAGTTTTTTAGGCATTTCTCCAATAAGCTTGTGACACCATTTGCTAGTTCTATGTGACTTTTAAAGACAAAGTTACAAAAACATAAATATAAAATGCTGAGAGAATTAGATTTATCAGATAGTAGGAGTTTAGTGAAGAAAAAGAGGCAAAAAATTTTTTCAGCTTCTGCATGTTCAAATACTGATTTATGGCAGACAGATATCTTTCATATATCTTATAGAAAGACTCAATTTTCACATAGTAACAGACTGTTTTCATTTACTCTATGTGATGATCTTTGGGTATCTGTGTCTCCCACACAAGGATGTCAGAACTGTTTGGAGTAACAATGTCCTGTCTAAGGCCAGAATTTACTCTAATGTGCTTGTACAATCGACGAAATGCAGCCTATGTCAAACTAGATATGGGCATCTATTTGTATCACTTAAAAATTTTTTGGCCTGAAGAAATTTAAATAAAATAAAGAAAATTCTTTATTTTCAAATATAACATGCTGCTTCTTTTACTGAAATAAGAATCTGTCAACTCAAAAGTTTATTCTTTGTCAGATTATTTTTACTGTTTGTTGTACATGATCAAGTATCTTTACCCATTGTAAATACACAAGTTAAGTAAAATAATGAGAACATGACATTTAAAAAATTATAATTGTGCTTTGTGACTAACATCACCATAAAATGAATACA
Source organism: Neomonachus schauinslandi (assembly GCF_002201575.2). Classification (NCBI taxonomy): domain Eukaryota; kingdom Metazoa; phylum Chordata; class Mammalia; order Carnivora; family Phocidae; genus Neomonachus; species Neomonachus schauinslandi. The sequence continues at coordinate 91,700,803 of NC_058404.1, forward strand.
ACCCAGTCTTTGCTGGGAATTATACCTTTGGTTCTATTCAATTGGTTTCACAGATGAAAAAGGGATACTGTACTTTTAAAACATATGTATTATGTGAAAGAATATATACTGCAGATGTAAAATAGTGATATATCGTGAAAAGAACATTTGGAGTCTGATTTTTCTCTGGGAGTAAAAGAAAGCATAATTAGTTCTATTTAAGCCAGGATTTTAATTTTCTCCATACTCAGGCTGATGTCATTGTTCCAATTTTAACTGAATGTATAGTTGCCTTGAACACTTAATGAGTGCTTCCTTTGGGCCCAGGCACTCATTGCTTCAGATATGTTAAATAATTTAATCTCTACAATGAGCTTTTGAGGATCTACGTCACAGATGAGGTAAATGAGTTACAGGAAGGTTAAAGAAATTACAGAGGTCACCAGCTAGTAACTGGCTGGGTCAGTATCGGAACCCTGGCAGATCGGCCCTGTGACAGGAGCTCTTAACTATACCACATCACATTTCTGATATGAGGACAGATATAAAGTCCCAATCTTGTAATTATGTAGTGGGCTACAAGTCCAAAGGAAGTACACACATACCGTAAGAACAAAATCAGAAAGTGATATTTGCTGAAATTGAAAATTTCAAGTTATCATAAAGTCAAAATGGATAAAATTAGTGATGCTTAGAAAAACTTACCCTGAAAATAACACTAGAGTATTTTTCAAGTATTTGCCAAGACCACAGTCCAACTAGGTTAAGTAGGTTGTGCTTCATGTACATCTTAAAAAGGGAGTTGAGAACTTTTCACTAGTGTGGTAATATGCCTACGGTCAGTTTACTTTTTTTTTTTTTCAAAATTATCTCAAAAGAGGGCTGGTAGTTAGCATGACCTATAGGGTGGGAGGATATCAATAATTAAAAATCCTTTTGCATATTTCTAGAATGGCACAGAGCAGGTGACACTGAGATGACCTGATCTGAGTATGTTGATCTATGCAGAAGATACTGTATCCTTCTACTGCATGAGGATGCATGAAGCTATGTATGCTCACTAATAATGAACCTGATCTGATGCCCTTTACGTTTTCAACCAAAGTTCTCATAATATTTCTATTTTCCCCCTGGATATTTCTCAAGAGTATTTCAATTCATTCCATTATTACATACGTATTTAAATTAAGATATGATCTTATTTTCACATCTATCTGTGATGAGTTCATGAGCCATAATCATTTTCCTATATAGTTGGCTTAGAGAACATTTATATAATCTAGCTTTAGGGTGAACAAAGCCGAAAGTCACCACGGCTGGACTATAGTAGGTGCTCAACAGTAAGTGGGTCACCCTGTTTTTGTCAGTAGCTTGGGAAGAGTTTTTCTTACAGTTCTAAACTGCCAGGGCACTATTTTCTAATAAATAATAGTATTACAAATAATAGGACCCATCTACAGCCTTCTGAAATTAGAAATTAATTGAAATATGAAAACCTTTAAAAGATTAATAAAGGGCATAGAATTAAAATTAAGCTCAAAGCAATATAATGTATCTTTTATAAACTACATTCAATGTTTTAAGGGGAAGATAATATTTCCCCATATTAGATATATTAGCACACCCTCTCTATAACCATTATGAAAACATAATTTCTATGAAGAATTCCTACAAAGCAGGCAATTTAAGTTCTCAAGGATTATGTCCCTAGATCCCAAGCTCAATATTAAATGTGAGAGATGAAAATTAAATTATTTAATGTCAAGTATTTCCCAAAAATAATTCTAAGTAAGCCTGCATTAAAAAGATACCTTTCTCAGTAATTTCAATGAGTTAATATTTTGTTCTTATAATTTGAGAAATAATTATCTTCACACCATCCCATATATAATTAAAAAATATTGATTTCCCAAATCCTTAGCTTAATTCAAGTTCAAAGGAGTTAGAATTCATTCCAATCTATCAATAAAAGGCATTTCTACATGGTCTAATACCAAAAAACCCCTTTACCTCTATATAATTAAGTATATTTAAATAATCACAAAATACTCCTGTATCTAATTCAAAGATTATTTCATCACCATTGATTGATAAAAATAACTATCACCTTATAACATTGGTTGTGTATTTATGAAATCAGTGCCTTGACTGTGTCTTATTTCATCTTTTCATGACTATAAAATGGGCACTCAGTAGTAGCTACTAAAGTTATTAAATTTAGACTTAATGCTTAGCTAATACAATTTCCCATTTATTTTTCTTTTCATTTTATTTTTCTTAAGTGTGTAATTAATTCATGCTTTCATGTTATCAAGCTAATGCTACATTTTAACTTACTCTCCAAAGTAACAAACCAAAATGTAATGATCATGTACAGTGTGCTTGCTATAGCTTCCAAAATAATTAAGAAAGCACCTATTACTATGAGGTTTAAGGAGTAGCCAACTTGGGGCGCCTGGGTGGTTCAGTCAGTTAAGGATCTGCCTTCAACTCAGGTCATGATCTCAGGGTCCTGGAACTGTGCTTCCTGCTTGCAGAGAGCCTGCTTCTCCCTCTCCTCCCTCCTTGTGCTCTCTCTCTCTCGCTCTCTCGCTCTCTCTCTCTTTCTAAAATAAATAAATAAAATATTTTAAAAATAAAAGGAGTAGGCAACTTGACCTTGAATCATTATTAATCTTGGTTTCATTTTTTATTTAATTGTGAGCCATTTCACAGTAACTGACACCAAGGATTTTCCTTAAAATTCAGCAGAAGATAAAATGATACCACAAGTGGAAAATTCTTATTAAAAGAGAAATAAGCCAGCTCAATGAAGATTCAATATTTGACAAAGTCAGGTATTTAAAATCTATAGTCATCTCTCTTCCTTTTATAAATTATTGTTATATATAATATGGAGCCTTACACTTTTAAGTTGTAATGCATACTTTTTTTTTTTTTAAAGATTTTATTTATTTGAGAGAGAGAATGAGATAGAGAGAGAGCATGAGAGGGGGAGGGTCAGAGGGAGAAGCAGACTTCCTGCTGAGCAGGGAGCCCGATGCGGGACTCGATCCTGGGACTCCAGGATCATAACCTGAGCTGAAGGCAGTCGCTTAACCAACTGAGCCACCCAGGCGCCCTGTAATGCATACTTTTAATAGACATGATCTATTAAATCTATAGATATATAGATATATAGATATATATATAGATATATTGCATATCTATATCTCTATGTATATTTATGAATTTAATAGACAAATTTTATACTCAGCTTTTGCCCTCTACACATGTCCCCATATTTCCTTCTAAAACTATGATTTCTTAATTTCTGGTACTGGATATTTAATCATCCGTTGCAATTCAATGTGTGAGGGGGACAAAAAAGGCTTTACAAAACCAATTTTTTTCCTTTAAAAATCCCTAAGAAATATAAGAAGTCATCTACCACAGAAACAGGAAGGGAGTGAAATTGATAAAAACCTAGGCTTTCTCACTTCCCTTTCCTTCGTCCCCCAGTAAAACTGAGCCTCATCCCCTTCACTCCTTCAGCAGCCCCAGTGCTGGGAAATGCGTTCTGCAGGAAATACATCTCAGGGCTAGAAAGTGCCATTCCACCAAATCACAGCTGACATCTGCCTACGTTTGTAGTTTGTAAAGCTCTCTAGGTAAAGCGTTTCCATATCTCTCAGGAGCAAATACCAATGTCAGGGTCAGGATATTTCCCATAATGTGTAATTTACATCTCTCACGATGCAATATAGATCCATTTTCTCTTTTCTGCTCTCAATAAAGACAGATTAACTGATCCCTATCTTATCTGTGCAGTATTTGTTTAAACACTTAACATTTGTTAATATTTATATATATATAAATAATATATAAATATAAATTTATTTTATTTATATTAATATATATTATATATATATGTATATATATATACACTCCCCTTTTCTTCTCAATTCACAGTCCCTCAATCCTTTTAAACTCTCTTCAGATATGCCATTTTCCAATATGTTATTCTCTTTATTTTAGTAAGTCTCCCCTTAGCATCATGAATGCCAATTTGCCACAGTCCTCTAACTTAGACTCAAAGAAATGTGAAATACAGATATTTCAATTTTTCTACTCTTTCATTATAATCTGGTATTCAAATGAACATATTTAAATATTTGCTTCTATAAAACACCACTAAGTTAACAGATAATGTTTCCATCAATAAGAAAGATATAAAGACAGGCATTTATGAAAGGCAAGACATGATAAGAATTCCAAAAATAGTAAGAACAATCATGTTCAAGGAGAATACATGCTAACTAACTTGTTTTTTTAGTTCACACATTGGTGTATTTTAGGCTCAGCTGATTGCTTTCCCTATATTCTCAGAGAGAATATCTGGCTATTACATTTTAGTGAAACAAATACATTATCCTATTTCACTTACTCAAATTGTATAAAATTTAAAACCCAGAAAAATTTATTTTTGGTTAGAGGCCGGGACAGTGGCACCCCGTGGGTTGGTAGTAGTTGGAAGAGGACAGAATACAGGACTTTTTGAGGTACTTTTTGAAGTACTAGGACTTTTTTACTACTGGACATGGTACCCACTTAATGTTGTGGTCACTGATTGCACAAGTGAGCTCACTTTGTGAAAACTTGGGTTATACTTTTGTGATTTTTGTACCTTTCTACATGTATTTTATACTTTAATAAAACATTTAAAAATAAAAAACTAAAAATGGGTTGCTATGTATGGAGCTTATTTTAATCATGAATCAAATTAATTAAATATAAATAATAATAATATTTATGAGAAAATTATAAATAATAAATGTAAAAGTAAATAATATTTATGAGAAAATTATGGAATTTGAACAATAACTAGACAACCAATAATAGTAAGAACTTTCTTTAAAGAGGAATACTGTTCTTGTGATAATGTTAAAAATAAACTTTATCTTTAATAAACATATGCTGAAATTTTAATGGATTAAGCAGTAGGATCTCTGGAATTGCTTTAAAAATCTGAGTGAAAACACAGTGTTTTAATGTTGGATGAAACAAATATGGCTAAGAATTGATCATTGTTTAGGCTGGAGAACATGGAGAGTTTAGAACTACTCACTGTATTTTTGTATATGCTTGAAATTATCCACCATTTTTATGTTTAAAAGTATAATTTAGTAGAACTCTGCGAGCTCTATGTAATATTGTTTTCTAGTACCATTGTTCTTATCAAAAAGATTGAGATAACTCAAGAATCAAGATACATCTACCAAAACATACCTTGATTTCATGACCTTCAGTGTAATCATCTGATGAGTATTTCTCTGGTAAATAAACCTTAAACCCACACCATCGGTGACTAGCATGGGGACTAGTTCTAGTATCTGATTTATTAACAGTGGGGCAGAAAGAGCACAATAAATTTATATTAATTTTTTTACAGGTCAGCCTCCAGATTTTCTATACATTTTCTAAGAATGAATCAATAACAACAGTTAAACTGTAACATTCACCTTCATACCTATGGACCTATTCCTAACACTATTTTGATTAAAACTACATGGGAAATATTGTATCTTATAGACACCAGCAAGTACATCCCATCAAGATAACTTATTATGTACACTTTATATACTGTTACCATTGTTGACTCAGAACTTTCTACCATGTGTTGCACTTTGAGACAAAACCAATGATGTTTAGTGAGATCGAAAAGACTCCCTTCACCATGGCTATTTCTTTATCCAGGGTGATTCAAAATTTAACTCAAGAAATATACATTTGATACTGATTTTATTTATGAATTTCTCCTGGGCTTGGGTCTTTTTTCCTTCTTAAGAAACTTTTTTGAAAATTAAAAAAAAATATTTACAACTATGCTTTTTATGAATAATGCAGTCTTTATCCAACTTTCAGCTGAAATATCGTTATTGGTATAAATATGAACCTTAGACCACTTGATGACAAACTAACTCACTTTTCTAGTACGTGTAAAATATACCATTAAATATCCAACACAGGTAATACTGGAATCTAGGGTAGGATTCTGTCTAATAGCAACATGAAAAGAGGAAAAAAGTCTTACTTATTACATTTTTACAAACAGTAACAATAATGTTTTCCTCAGGATACAGACATCTATTTCCTCTACAGTGTCACGATTAATTTTGCTATAATACGCAGTGTGAACTGGTCCTAAAAAAGTACAATCGGTACCTTAAAAAATAAAGAAACAGACCAAAATTGATTATGTCACTTATCTGTTTCTCAAAAAACACTATATTCTCAGGTTTAATAGCTTCTGATGATGAAGTAGCCATTAGTTAAATAATCACGCTCTGTTTCTCCTCTGGTAATTGACAGATATAATTAAAAATTAAATTAAATTAAAAATATAATGCTTCTATATGGGATATGTATATGCACAAATGTATCCATACAACAGAATCATGAAATAGAACACAGAAAATATGTTTACAATCACTTGTTGAATTCAATGTCTTAAAAGCTGTCATTGATAATTTTTTTGCCACTGATAATTTAATAACACTCGATTGTACAGATTATGGAAATTTTGTTGAAATTAAGTTCACATATAGTCTTTTCAATCTTCACAGTTTAAAGAAAGGTATCTCTAAGAGAAAGAAAATTGTATGTGCCTAAGTAGTACAAACATATTGTCATATAAGGTATCGATGAAAGATTCAGAAATAAAACCCTGATCTTCATCTGTGAAAATTTCTAGCTTATAATTTGTCCTTATCCATATCCTTTTGTGTGTAATTACATTTGGGATTCAATGTTTTCAAATCCTCCATACTCTCCTCACTTAAATTGATGTAGGTGATTAGGGGCCACTAATGCAGTAATTAGGAAGTCTTATTGGATCTTGATATAGAACTTCCAAGATTTTTATTATACTTTGGGAAACATTAAATTGACTCCCATTATGCTGAGCTTAGTCCTAATTTGATAGTATTTCTTAATCTTGAACAATGAACTTCATAGTCCAAAACAGTTTCCAAGCTATAGTGTCTAAATGTTGCTATCTAATTCCTATTAAAAAGACTTTAAAAGACGCAGACTCACCCAAAAAACGTCTGGCACATTGAGTATTGAATAATGTTTAATGATATTTATAAGCAATTGAATTTGTATGTTCCAGACTTCTTTACAATATCTTTATAACTTAATGCATTTAAATTTTGACCCACACATCTTCAGTATGATGAGGCAGGAAAAAAATCCCAAGTAGATAATCCTTTTCATTGAATAATCCTATTTATATTTTAATTGATAATCTTCCTTTGTAAGGCTCACATGACGGACAAGTGTTTATATGGATTTACTTTCAATGTACAAAATAAGAAAGAGGATGGAAATGATCTGTAATATAAAATGAGGTATATAAATAATATTAATATGCTAAATGATAGCTCAAATAAATGCAAAGTAAGCACAAAATAAACTGCTTTTATAGGGTAGATGGAGACTCATATACTAAGGAGTGCAAAATATTGAATAAAGATATAAATTACTTTTATCAATTAAGTCTTCTCTATATACCCTTAAATATATATTTTTATTTAGCTATGTATCTGCCAGTTCAAAAATATAATTAGTAACATGCAAATAAATAATTCCTACATGGGAATTATATAAGAAAAATAAGTGACTATACTAGGTGAATATTTATACCTATTAGCTTTATAAAGAAATGAAAGATAAGACCTAAACTATGAAAGCTGCTAGTAAATAAAATATGTCAAGGAAAGATTATCTCAAAGATCTGGTAAGAAAGAGGAGTATTTAAAATTCTAGGAGAGTTAACAAGTATGAAACAAATTTAACACCTTTTTAGAATATAAGTTCTTAGAATGAATCAAAAGGCGTTTAAAGTCTCAAAGTATTGAAAAATGCCATCATATTTTACAAAGCACCTTGTTTATGGGCATATCAATATTTTGAATGAGTTCACGATCTCCTTCCCCTTATAAAAACTTTGTAGGTAATAGCACGAGAGAAGTATAACTAATTTAAAATATATTTTAAAAATTTGAAGAAAAGAATGTTTGCCTAGGGATTAAAAAAAAAAAAAACTGTGTGCAGACGCGTGTGTAAATGAAAGAATAACGACTGCATTAAAGATTATTTGGGTACTTTAAAAACACTCATTCAGCCATTCATTCATTTTTTATCATATAATTATTTAGCATTTATAATATGCATAGCTGGGTAATTAGTCTAAATACGCCAAGAGAGTACTGTATACTAACCAGTTCCAATGCACCCAAGGGCACAAATTTTAAATGACATGTCATAAGTCACTGAGAAGCACTGATGTCTGAATAAGTGAAAAACAAATTGCCTACAGAAATTGCCAGATGTATAGATGTAAAATGAATGTCCACCTCAGAAGGATTTTTATAGCTTTCACTTGAAGTCATTAAGTGAGGTAGACCATTACTGAATAACTAGAGAAGAAAAAAGATAATATGATTATATCTCAGTTATCTGGAGTTACAGGAAGTTTCCAGGCAGCTGCTGCATCAGCTAACTGGAGTAATGATACAAATTGTGAATAGATTATCATTTTTCAAAGAAGTAAAATATCATAAAATTCAGTGAACATTAAATCTAACAGTAGATATACAGAGAATATGACATGGGATTGGTTGGGGTTTTTTCTGGCCCTGAGTTATCATTTATTTCCTGCTCACAGAGCTGAGGTGAGTAAACTATTTTGATTATGAGAGATCAATTCTTAATTACTAAACAAAGTAATTTAATGAAAAACAGAAGGACTGGTGTTATTCAAAGACCAGAGATTTGTCACAAAGGTTTAAACTAAAAAAGTGAGAAAGTTAGGTTCACAAATCTAGAGCTATTCTTTTTTTTTTTTTAAAGATTTTATTTATTTATTTGAGACAGAGAGAATGAGAGACAGAGAGCATGAGAGGGAGGAGGGTCAGAGGGAGAAGCAGACTCCCTGCCGAGCAGGGAGCCCGATGCGGGACTCGATCCCGGGACTCCAGGATCATGACCTGAGCCGAAGGCAGTTGCTTAACCAACTGAGCCACCCAGGTGCCCTAGAGCTATTCTTATAAAGAAGAGGGAGAGAAGCAAAAGTCTCAGAAATAGGATATTATAAAAAAGTAACACAACTTGGAGAAAAAGGGAACAGAAATTAACATATGTACTTGGAAAAAAATATCCTGAAAAAAAATGTCCATTCATTTAGTGGTGTATGGACCTTTGAGAGAAATGTTTAAAAGCCCATGTATAATAATGCTTATTTATGGACTTTATTATTTGATAAATGGATGTTATGTTTATGACATTACAGGAATATAGAAATCCCAGAGAAATCATATACAAGGATTCATAAATACGAGAGTAATGTGTACCAATAGGAAAAGTGGTTTTATTTTGAATCTTATGTATGTTCTTACCACACTACTGAGTTCAACAAATTACGAAAACTCACAGAAGGCAGATTGAGATAATGAAGGGATGGAGAGATGTGTCTAAACAAAACATGCTCTACAATTTTAATCAACTGAAAACTTGAAGTGCACCATAGAAATAACATAGATGCCCAAAAGAATTTTCTCAAAATGAGGTTTACTGAAAAAAGTCTAGGTAAAGTGTCAGCAACTTTTCAAATGGAATGTTTCAAAGTTCTGACATCTTTTCTTGTGTTAAGATTGAGTTAAATTGAAGTTTCAAAATGACTCAAAAAGTAGGCAAAATAAAATTAGGTAAGGAGAAAACTAGCAATTTTTTGCACACATGGACTAGTCTAAATGTTGTGTAATGTGAAAGAAGGATGGACTGTGACACTTCAGTAAATGGTTCCCTACAGTCCTATGAGTCTAGAAAATTTCATGGATTTAGGGTTTTAAAAATTCTAATATCAATATATTTTTTTCATTTCATTCAATATAATTTATTATTGTGTGACCCTTTAAATAAATGAAAGAAAGATTTTCACAAATATATTTTAGATGAAATTTCATTGGTTATTTGTTTTTTGACTACTATCAATTTTTAGGCACTGATTATGTTTATTGACAAGAAAGCAGTGATGGGGGTGAGAGGGATGGGGTGGCTGGGTGATAGACGTTGGGGAAGGTATGTGCTATGGTTAGCACTGTGAGTTGTGTAAGACTGATGAATCACAGGCCTGTACCTCTGAAACAAATAATACATTATGTTAAAAAAAAAATAGTAGGAAGGGAAAAATGAAGGGGCGAGGAATCGGAGGGGGAGATGAACCATGAGAGACTGTGGACTCTGAGAAACAAACTGAGGGTTCTAGAGGGGAGGGGCGTGGGAGGATGGGTTAGCCTGGTGATGGGTATTAAAGAGGGCACGTATTGAATGGAGCACTGGGTGCTATATGCAAACAATGAATCATGGAACACTACATCAAAAACTAATGACGTAATGTATGGTGATTAACATAACATAATAAAATAAAGTTTTAAAAAAAAGAAAAAAAAAGAAATCAATGAGTTTCCAAAGAATGAATCCTTACATCTTTACTACTGTACTGCTTATGCTGATTCGAACCAAAAGATATGCTTATTTGCTGACAAAAGTCACAAGCGATGATATTTAAAATGTGAAGCCGAAATCATAAGTAAGTATGACTGCAAAAATAATATTTAAGATATTGTTTTAACTATTGGGTTTTTCTAAATTATCTTAATAATATAGCTTTTATCAATTATATTCTTAAACAAATTATTTTTACGCTACTTAGTTGCTGAGACTATCCAGATTGTTTTCTGTATAACGTTTTGTCATTTGAAAGACTATTATTTTAAATAAGAGGTCTATAATACTAAAGAAATTCTTGAATTCTTCACGATAAAATGTGGTATTATTTTTAAACTCCAGGTAATAATTTTTTCAGGTTTCATTTTAATAAGTGTCAAAAACAGTGATTAATTTTTATTAAAAGTTAAGGTGATATTTTCTTTATTTCTCTGAAAAAGGTAAATTTATTTATGCTAAAATTCATTAGTATTTTAAGATTAATCTAAACATTGAGTTTTGAACATGACCACATTCTGCATGTTTAAATTTATTTCTTCAATCTTTCAGTGTATTCCTTTGGTATTTATCAGGGCATTAACAAACTACAGTATTATAACAAAAATAAGAACAAGCATGCTCATAAATTACTCATGACTAACGAGTTTGAATAGACGTTTTCAAAATTATTACCAATTTAAAAAATAACTTCCATTTCACTAAATACATCATCCATACTCTTCATGGATCTTTTCTTACACATTAAAAACAAGGAAATATAGTTGTATTTGGGCATACAAAAAGAAACACAAACTACTTGTTTTTTAACATGTGCATACAAGTACTTTTGTGTAGAAGTTGGTTTCTTGTGATTTTTAATTTTAAATTTAGCAACCAGAAGTATAGAAATGGGAAGTTCTTGGGTATAGACAATGATTTCATCTGTATTATTAAGCATATTACCATTTCCTGATCATTTTATAAATGACAATGGTAGCTTCATTAGGCCTTATTTTTAGAGCTCTACAAAAATAAATATACAACTACTTTCTTAACATTAAATAAACATTATGTTCACCAAAGAACTAAATGCATGTTCAGCAAAAGAAAATTACTACCCCAATAATTATTTAAACATTCTGATTAAAAACAAGTTATAGGTGCCAAGTTTTTAGTTTAATTATGTAAGTGACATGCTTTTCAATTTAGAAGATGAGAATATTCCCATTCCTGAAGATAAATAGTACAAGTATTAACAACCATCATCAGGTGAATTTGGAGGGCAAAATGGTCAGTGGTGTTTTTTATTTGTAGTTTATACTATCAAATTAACTGTAAAATTGCCTATGTCTATTAAATCAGAACCATGATGTAATTTTAAAGATAACTGTGTGAGTCTAAGATAACATTAAACACTAAAAGTTGAAGTTCTATGAAGAGCTAAGGATGGTATAAGTAAAAACAACAAAATACTTATATTTGGGCTTATTTTTCAACCAGGTCACACCTCATCCCAAACCCTAAAGTTTGAGTGGTGTGAGCTGGCTAACACAGGAAAAAAAATAGTTTTTAAAAACTAATTTATTGGAGCGCCTGGGTGGCTCAGTTGGTTAAACGACTGCCTTCGGCTCAGGTCATGATCCTGGAGTCCTGGGATCGAGCCCCGCATCGGGCTCCCTGCTCAGCAGGGAGTCTGCTTCTCCCTCTGACCCTCCTCCCTCTCATGCTCTCTGTCTCTCATTCTCTCTCTCGCAAATAAATAAAATCTTTAAAAAAAAAAAACTAATTTATTGTACCATATCTGAGTAATAAACAAACAAATCTTAATTTTCTTAATTAAATAACATATGCATTATTTGACTTCTAGCAACACACATAATTATTTTAGGCTATTTTAAATCACTCATATGTGCAGATGTGTGAGCTAAACTTTAGGACTTTAGCATCCAAATTTCATCATAGTTATTATGTTAGACATTTCAATACTTCCCTTAAGTATATGTGCTCTCCTTGTATTAGTTAACTTCAATAGATAAAGCAAAACAAATATCAATAGCTAATAGACAGGAGCAATTATTTGGTCTGAAAAGCTAAAATACTACATCATGCGTGGGGTAATGGTATTTCCAAGTAATTTGAAAAGTTGAAGGCAATCCTTCATAAAACAGTTTAATCACTGTTGCCATCACAATGTATAGGGCCAATGGCAGATCCATTCCTTTATTCATAGGACACTTGTTGACTCGTATTATTAATGTCTAGAGTAGTAGTCTTGTCCTCAATGTATTCAATCCATGCCTTTCATATTTACATTCATAAGAGCTAAAAAATATGTTCTTCTAGCTTTTTTTCTTTCCTTTCAGTACTTTTTCCTATTTCCCTCCTATTCCATAAATTGTAAAAGAAATGATACATCTGAATTCTGCTCATTTTTGTTCCTAGCTTATGATTCCATGATTTTTTAATACTAGAAAATGAAAGAAAGAAAACACCATATATGTTGGATTTCCTATACAAGATAAAAGTCATCTTTTGACTATTTAATGAGTTTCCTTCTCATCAAATATTAGTTTATATAGTTTGACCAAACTATTGAATTGTCAGCGGTATTTACCCATTAACTAAAAGGAAAAGATAACTATGTAGCAGAGAATATAATTTCATCACCGAGATCCTCAAAGGAAATACACTACAGAATCTCTAAGCATTTTTATTTTCACAGTGGTTGTATAAAATAATCCACTTACAGAATGTGGTTCCAATATTGAAAGAGCTGAGTACAATTTTCAATGTCTCCATGTTAGAAGAACATACTATTTTAAGTAAATGAAGAATATTGCTTTATTTATATGTTTCCATCACATAGTTCCTCTGATTCCGGTCAGAGACTTACTCCATATGAACATATTACTAAATTGCGTTGAATGGTCAAAATAATGGCTGCACTGATTTCCTAATTTAGCCTAAAATGTTTAATGTCACTATGGAAAAAGGATGATTATGCGATAATGCTGGCATCAATAAAAAAAATGAAATCTCCCACTGACTCAAGTGTCAAGAGATGTTTTTCCATCTTAATTAAGCCCTTCAAAACACATGGAAATCAAGTCAGCAAGAGATCAATATTCAAAGGAAATATGAAGCACATTTGAAAAATGTTTTCAGCATCAAAAGTTACGTTTGATTGTTGTCAACAACCATGTCCTAACACAGGAACCTGTCTTCCTGTTGAGTATATTCATTTTTCCATAGTAAAGTACTGCCTGCATCCGAGAGTCACTTTTATCTTTGTTTCTGAAAACAACTTGAACTCTATTTTTACTAAGAAGAATGGCATGTTGAACTTATTCCCTCAAAGGGAATACTTTGATAAAGCCTTTTATGTAATACTTACTCAAATATGGTGGTTTGTAAGGCGCTCGTGTATTAGACAGCAGTCCATCCAGCTCCTTCCTCTCCAGAGTGTTGTGAAGGGCCTTCTCTTTGCCAAAGGTGGAGAAAGACCTCTCCGCCCCAGGCTGGGCTTCTGGAGTTTCAAACACCTCAGTGTCTGGAACAGAGTCCATGCCAGGAACATGCAGATTGCTGCGATAATCAGCAGCTTGGCGTCCATCAGCAGGGACAAAAGAAGGCATCCAGCACCGATCTGAGTGGCCCAGGGCTTTGCATTCCTCAGTGCAGTTGGAGAAGAGATCCATGCCTGTAAGCAGAAAAAAAAGAGAAACTACAGGTTCAGGTTTCGCTAATGTGAGATTACAGGTGGCATAAAGGGTGCTGGGTGAATGTGCTTTGCCAAAGTTTTCTTGCCTTAACCTCACAGGAACCAAAAATGTCTTTGTACTATTTTCCAAAGGGTTAGACTTCTAGCAAAGAGGACCCTGAGGAAGATGTTTCTAATATTCTCAGAGTATTGGGAAAAAATTCTGGCTCTAAATTATTTAAATAACTAGGGAATGGTGAGTAGAAAAAGAATGAACATTTTAAAAAATCTCTGGTGAAATTCATAATAGAGACAAATGCAAAGTGTAAAGCCTTTATAATTCGTAATCTCTAATGATGATAAGGCATCCAACACTTTTTTTTTTCCTTAGAGACAAAAACATTCTATGTGAAGCACAAATGATGGTATTTAGATTATGAAATCTGGACATGAAACAAAAAGTGAAGTTCAACAGAAATACGGCACACATATTGATAAACCAATAAATAACAAGAATGAAACATTTCTTGAGTGGTCAAGAGCATGCTTTCTCGGGTTCTCAGAAAATGACCCTAAAATGTATATGTCAATGACATTCTGGTAGCCCATATTACTACAAACCACTTATCATTCACCACTGCAGACAAACCAAAAACAAATGACTGTAATTAGTGAAACCAAGGTAATCAAGTGTAATGTGAGTCAGCTGCAGATACTATTGACAAATACCTTATTACTTGTTCCATATTGGAAAACACTTGTCCTAGTCAACACAGAACTGTTTCCCTATTAATCCGAGAATACGAAGATTTCAAATGACATCTTCAAGTTATGTTGTCTCCCACAGATTGACAAGACTATTCAACATTATCTGATTATGACTCAAGAAATTTTAGTTCTTAAGCAAAGCATAACAATTTTTGAGCATTATAAAAGACTTTTTGCTATTCATTTTGATAACTACCCCTACTCAGAAAAACAAGCACATAAACCCAAATCACATTTTAATATTTTTCTAAACATACTAACACATTTATTGTGCATGTTTTTAAACAGGATTAATTGAAAGTAATTTGAGTATGATTACTCTTATAAAAGAAACTCTCAAATACATGAGTATGAATTTCTTTTTTTAATCGACAGACTAATATTTATTTAATGAACCCATCTGATTGTTTCTTCTTATAAATACCATTCGTGATTTGAACTCCTGAGTCAGGTTTAGTTTATAAATTCCTGATGGCATTGTGTCACAAACTGCTTTACCTGTTTGTGTGTATATGTTAATATCTGCATATATAAAATACAGAAAAGATTTTTTTCAGAGTATTAATCTTCTAGATTATCCACAAGTATTTTGGAGTTCAGAACAGTTAATTATGTAAATTATGTTTAAAGAAATAAAATGAAGCTTCTTATCATATATTAATCTCACTTTATGACTTTTTTATTTTAAATTAAACTATGTATAATGCCAAGTCTGACTTCAATTATAATGTTCCATTGATAATTGTCATGCATAAGCCTGGAAATAAATTACTGATCAGTGAACTGTTGAGGAACTTAAACGTGAGCTGAAACCAGGATAAGGAACCAGACTAAGAAAGCATGTAAAACACGTCAGTGTTTTTCTAGACACCAGAATAGCTCAGTTTTTTTATCCTATTTCTTCAAGGAGATAAGTAGAAAGAAAAAGAGTAAGGGAAGGAAAATGTCCCTGATACACAGTGACATACCAGGTAGGTAGAAGCTATAGAACCAGAGAGATTTATAGTTTTGTTTTTTGTTTTTAGATTTTATTAATTTATTTGACAGAGAGAGACACATTGAGAGAGGAAACACAAGCAGGGGGAGTGGGAGAGGGAGAAACAGGCTTCCCGCTGAGCAGGGAGACTGATTCGGGGCTCGCTCCCAGGACCCTGGGATCATGACCTGAGCCTAAGGCAGACACTTAATGCCTGAGCCACCCTGATGCCCCTGTATTTTGAATACTGTACTAGAAATGCTCCCTATTTGCAGTGTGATAGAGAAAAAAAAGACTTGATAAATGAAACTACTGTTAAAAGTCAAATTATGATGACCAATCATTTGTTTGAAAATTAAATTCAAGGCATAAAATTTATAGTTGGTGGAATTAATTCAAATATTAAGATTGAACTGCATTATTATACCCTAAAAAGATGGGTATATAATGCAAAATTTGGAATAAATGCAATTTTCCTCACATGACTGATAAATATCATTTTAAACACTACATGGGACCATTAATAATCTTTCACATCTTTTCGAGCACCTGTACCCAAGGACTCTCATATTTTTAAATATGATCCTCTCTCTCATAGAAAAATTTTAATAAACTAGTCTTTCAACATTATTAAGATGCTGTTTGATTATGTTAGAAGGTACTGTCAATAGAACTTGTTTTTATATATAGTACATATTCAATTGTGCCCATTTTCTTCTCTTGAAGTTAATGGTTTTCTGGTTTTCGGCTTCTGTAGTTATTAGAGGTGAGTTAAAATTCCCTTAGATGATGTAATCAAGTTCTCATGAGTTGAGAACCTGTGCAGAAAATATGTCATGTGCATAACAAGAAAAATGAGAAATAACAATATAGTTTTTGTTGGAAGAACAATTTTACTTGACAGAAGGAAGAAAACACTTAGAAATAATGTTCTTAATAAATTTATGAACTAGTCCTTTTAAAGTGTGATTCCCATAGTAATAACACACAGCTTTATATAACCAGAATGAGAGTTATGGTGTCACAAATTGTGCATGAATATAATTCACCAGTTTTACTGATAATGCAAGTGTACCGATTTCTCATGAGGAAAAAAATATCAGACATAGAAACAAAATTAGAAGAAAAATAAAAAATAGTACATCAATAAATTTCGAATCATTTGCCTTTTAGATATATAGTTTGAGAACCAGATAAATGATCCTATTATCATTCCTCATGTCAGGGAGTCACTAAAAGACTAACAGTATTTTACCTTTTTTCAATTATCTCCAGTCCCATTAAATATATTATTTAATCACCAAATAAGCAGAAGTATATTGAAGTTTTGTTATGATAAATGACTACATGATATACAGGAATGCCAGGTATTATAGGGCAGGTGACATATTAAAATGCATGCCTTTCACATTGCTCTTGGAAATTTTTAATAGCTCAAATTGAAAGCCGAAGAGAAAATAAATTTAACTTGATTTTTAGTTTTTCTTATTCAAATGTCCTTACTATAGAACCTGTGATATTTGTACAGCAGAAAAATACAGGCCAAACCTCAGTTTTGAAGTTTTGGTATTTTCTAAGAAATATCTGAACATATATAAATATATATAATTTGAAATTTCTTCTCCTAGTTATTTATTTTTCCAACTTCTCAGAAATAATCTGTTCTACAAGGCATGACAGCTGATGTGATAGACTGCCTGTTATGCAAGGATATATTTAGAGAAGTTTTAAAATACATATTTTTAACCAGCAAGTAACTTGTTCCTTAGAGTCAGAGGCAGTGATATTACCACTGAGAACAAATTGTGATTTCAAAAATATTATAATTGTATTCAAGTTGTGTTGTTTTCTGATAAATGTAATAATATAAAATTACAGGTACATTTCTTCCTCATGCTCCTTCATAAAAAATGCTTCACGTTTTATTCAGCCTTCATAAAAAATGTTTAATTTTTCATAATTTGACAAATTAATTTTAAAGAAAATCAATACTTAATTTTTGAAGAAATTTCCAATCCTCCTTTAACCACTTAGCACCAAAAAATGGAGAAAGATCAATTACAAACACAAAAGTTGTTGTAATTTTTAGGAAAATATAGCTCATCGGCAGATATTTATCAACATGATTCACTCATGAAAAAATCAAAACATGTACATCAAAATTTCTCCCTACTTATTCAAAATGTTCGTTTTTCTCCAATTTCTCTAATATTTTGTCATATATTTTTCCAATTATAAATCTTTCTGTAACATCAATTTGTAGTTCAGATTTTCACCAGAAACCTGAATAAGCTTTTGCAAACCATCATGAAAATTCAATTTATAAGTCCAGATGCTAATCTGCCAGTATCTAAATTCTTACTGGAGTTGGGAAAGGGAAATTTGTACTTAACGATAAATCAAAAATTGTCTTGCTGATATTGTAGTAGTTGTGCAATGGCTGAACACATTTCATGATATACTTTTTTCTACTAGTTTGAAGATACTGACAATTCAAATCACTTTTTTTTTTACGTATAGCCAAATTTTGACCACGTATCATGTATCAATCTCAATAATTAGTTAAAAAATAAACACACTTAGAAGATAAGTTTCCTTGTAACTGAAAGAAAAATTTACAAGAAGGAGCGACTTAACAATTTTCAGGTAAACTATAACAAGTAACATTAACAGAATCACTTATTAGGGTTATCTTCTTCAGTATGTTTTTTATGAAGGCACAATTATTAAAAATGAACTGATAATTCCAGGAGTATGCATATTGCAAATATTTAATAAACGAGGCAAAAAAATTCTTACAACTAAATATATCTCCTTAGACTACCTACAATAATGTTAAAATGTTTAAGAATACACAACTAAAATTTTTGTATCAGTATGGCAAATCAGAAAAAAAAGATCTTTTAATCTAACGATATACTAAACAAAATTGAAACTATTTTTTTTAAGTTCACTTTGACTCTTTTTTTGGCTATTTAAGCTGTGATTAATCGGATCTTCCTCCTGTGATGGTTTATGCATATATTTACCACATCTCCCTGGACTTCTGCCATATCTAACCAATACATCAATAGTGCACTGAAAAAAAACGGAAAGCACCTTGACAAGGCTATGGAAAGAAAATGCCACAGAGCAGTGGTCAAGCCGAAGAATTTCACACATGGAGCCAGGTGCAGTAGAAAACTGAAAAAGCTTATGTGATTCTCTGTGCAGCTGCCTCCGTGTTTAAAGCCCTTCTATGAGCAAGACTGGTGACGGCAAATGACTTAGAAAGGAGAAATGCAAGGGGGGTAGTGGAAAAAGAACAAAAAAGAAAACTATTCACAGAAGAATAAATAGAAGGCATATCTAAATAATGAATACAAAGTAATGCTAACATAGAAAAAGAAATTGAGAATAAATAAAAAGTTAGGAAGTTTAAACAGGTGAAACACTAAGCTCAATATTGTATATAATGTAATATGGAATGAGGTACAGACTGAAGGACAGAATTCAGGGTCTATGTGTTTCTAGTATTATTTTTCCTTGATAACCTGCTGTTCTCCCCCTAAAAATTGGCTGAGTAAGATTTGCTTATTGGTATGATTTTTTTCCCCATATCGTAAACCTGGAAATAGATGTGCTGTGAATAATATTTCCTAAATATTACAAAATTGGAAAGTCTTTAATACCTGGCTTTACAAGAAAATAAAACAGATGTACTTATTCACTTGAAATGGGTTTAACTTTTAGGAAATATTATAGCTACTTGCTATGAAGTTTACGGTACACAACATCAGTATGAACTGGAGAAAGTCATTAAGTAAATGCATTTCAATTCTCTGTATTTAGGGCTTTATACCTAAAGAAGAAAACACTTCAAAATCATTCTTACAATAAAATTAGACATATTAAATCTGATTGCAATTCAGCACACAAAGGTGAGATTACTTCTTAATACAAGTGTGTCATTACAATTCTCAAACAGCAATTACTGTGCTCAGTATGTTTCAGCTGCCCTAGAACTGCCAATGAAATACAAAAATAAATTGATTCTGTAATACTTTTCACATGTAAGAATGTAAAGATAGGGAAAAATTTTTGCCATTGATAAAGAAAAATACAAACTGCCTTGCTTTTTAAAAATGTTTTCCAGAACACAGTTTGGCATTTTAATTTTCCTTTTAATGCTTTGACATCTCAAATAATTTGAAAGAAACATTACCAAAAATGGCAACACTGAGTCCCTGAGAAATAAAATAGCTACTGGGAAGGCGCATTGATAAGAATCTATTCCCATCCATCTTCCAAATATAGCACTTTTTGCAGATGTTTATTCGTTTCTTTTTCTTTGGTTAGGTTATTATAGCTCATTATGTCTGAGGGACTAAACTAATTGAAATGTTCATTGAGACTGGAGTGCTACAGAAAAAAACAAAGCAGGGGGTGGGGGAGTGGGAAATGAATAAAATGCACCCAAGGATACATGCAGCAGATACTATTTTAATATTAAACATTTTGTTTTAAAAGTTTTAAAAGGCTAACTTAAATTAGAAACCCTGAAAAATGAATAGGAATGAGCAATTCTAAACATACAGCTTTTTAAAGATAACGATAAATCATATGCCATATATAGGCCAAAAATGAAAGGGACTTTGTACTCAAATATAAACTTCTGGCAAGATCTGGTTTGTTTTCAGGTTCCCAGACACTAAATAGATGCTCTGTTCACTTAGCGTGAAGGCCCGCAAGGGGCAGGGACCTCCGGGGATTCTTGGCAGTTCTCAAGTCTCATTAGGTCTGCATATTAATGACTTGCAGCAATATAAAGAGACCCTTGAGCAGCCTCTTTCTCCCCTCCTCCTGCCTGTGTTTCCCAAGGCTAAGGCAGCCTCAGACACAGCACACATTAGCCAAGTGAGAGGCTTGAGGTAACCACTGCTGCCAGGCGACCATGGGGCCGGTACTGCCCTTTGACACGCTGCCTTGGCACCATTCAGAGGTCCACCAAGTGTGTTCAGGAATGTGTGCTCTCTAGGACCAAGGTTACCTTGAAAATGAGGACTCTATCACTCTGTGGTTACATCATTAACCAAAATAAAGCTTAAAATCAAGTGAACAGAGTTGAATCTAGAGATGGCCCAATCATGGACATTTTTATAAGTTACGAAGGTTAATTTGCCTTTCCATTTATTTACATGTCAGAAAAACACAAAACTCAATCAAAAAAGGAAAAGTAAAAAAAAAAACAAACCAAAAAACAAGCACCCTTCTTAGTTGAATTGCAAATGAAGTAGTAAGAAAATCCAACCATTGTGGAAATCATTTTCATTATTATAAGGTATATATTTCATTTTTAATAGTGTTTTCTTTAAGGATTAGTAAACAGAGTTATCAGCATCCTATAAAACTTAACAGTTAAATTTATATAGAAAAAAGTAAAATAAACAAAGTAAAATATATGTATCACACTGCAACCCCATCAGTGTCTATTGCTAACCTCATATACAAATACACATGGGGTTCAACTTTTGACAGGTCATGGACCCTATTGAAAATATGAGGAAACCTAAGGTGCTTGAGAAAATACACACTATCAAATGTTTATTAATGACTTGAAGCCTAAGAACCCAGCATTGGAAATCCTGTTTTCAACCTATTCATGACTTTTAATCACCTTTCTTTCTCCCATTCAATACTCAGTGGCTTGCAAAACTCATTGCTCTTGAAAGGAAGAAATTTGGATTCTAGTTCCCAATCATCCACTTATTCTCTGTGACTTTGGGCAGGTCAATCAATTTCATTCATCTTCAGTTACCTCATCCATAAACATGTCTAATAATACCTTAATTGACTGAAGAGTAAGACTGAGGCCTGGACCAGGTGAGAAAGCTATAGGTTTTTGTATGTAATATAATTGCACTAAAGAACATTATGTAAGGAAGATATAGCTCATATTCTATCATATTTCCCAATAAATCTCTAACCTTACCCAAAGGAACATTAGATTTTTATAATCATCTTTGAATATACAATTATCAACATAGGATGACACACCATTTTCCTGTGGACTTACTACCATTAAACCTACAGAAAATTCCCCAGGATATCATTCTTTCTAGATTGACTTTTAACAACAACAACAACAACAACAAGAAACTATAAAAGTCAGCATTGCCCTTTGAACACACTTACCAGCTGACTGGCCGCGATTGGTGGCATCATGATCACTATCTCCCTGTTCACTGTCTCCATGACCACTGTCCTTAGAGCTTACTATGTCGGCTTCTTGGAAGGCAGAACTAGAAGTACAAAAACGTGAATATTAGAATAAAAAAGGCAAAGAAACACAGAAAACATTCTTCTGCCACCACATGGTCACCAATGGTGCTGCAGATTCACAGACCTCTGGGCTTTATTTCTGCAGAAAGCTAGTTTCATCACCTTAAGCCTAATTCTTTAAAACTGAGCAGAGCAGTCATTTTGAGCCTTTAAGGTATGTCACTTCAGTCATTATTCTATGATTAGAGTTTTGTTTATGTGTATATCATTTTCATAAAAGAGAGTATTTATTCACTGGGAATAGGGAGACTATCAGAAGCTGTGTGAGTATAAATTGACAAAATATTCAAATATATTCAGTAAGTTGTATATAGATGGAATATATCCATATTTTTAATATATTGTCTAGGAACCCCAGCATAATCAGTATTTATGTTTTGACCTAGCTGGAGATCTTATATTTTAATATTGGATAATACACCTAATTCCTAAATTTAGTAGGTAGGAAATTGTCCACACATCAAGCTAGGGGGGAAAAAAAAAAAAGGGTCCATACCTGTTAACTCGGCGAGGTCTGTCAACTAGATAGCTGAGCTCTGCTCGCTGGTGTTTAGTCTAGAAAAAAGATAAATAAATCAAGAGCATTTGAATGCTGAGGGCTTAACTAGTAGTCTTCTTTTGAGGTTAGGAATTGAGTTTCATTTAAGTACTGTGTACAGTTTTATGAATTTTCAAGCTATTCTAAGGCCTCACCCTAGTGATTGCTGGGTAAGGGAAGGGCAATATGCAGAGACACTTCAGTCTAGATTTTCAGTAAAGGTTAAAAAACATTGCAAAAATAAAAAGCCAATTTTAAACGTGTGTGTGTGTGTGTGTGTGTGTGCTTAAGGAGAGATTGCAAATGACCTCATAGCTAGGGCTCATAAACTATTGTCCCTAATAGAGTCAACCTAGGTATACTCTGCAGTCTTTCTTTCAGTGGCCTAAAAAAGTGTTTAGGTGCATACTGGTTGACACAAGAAAAACAGCACGCTCAATAAGCAAAAAGTTTGGATATTTTATGGAATTATTTTGTTGTTTATTTTCAAAATGTGCTTAAGATACAAATGAGCTGTACAAATATTCATGAAAGTCAATTAATAATATCTAAGACTCAAATAAATAAAATAACCTGCCAAGAAAAGAATTCATAACCCCCCCCCCCCGCCCCCCAGAATTTCCCCCCTCCAAATACCCTCTGCATTCTCCTCCCCAACTCCACCATCCACACACCTTTTCTGGTCCAAACTTTCTTGTACATAAATCAACTCTGTTCTCCCCCTCCCTCCCTCCTCCCACCTTTGCCACTTCGCCATCTTTTAAAAAGAAATCGGAATTAACAAGCCAAATTCTTTGAGGAAGAAAGCCAGCAGTAGTGATTTATCAAGAACAGTGGCAAAAGGTGATTATTAGCTAAAAGATATATTTAAGGTAACAATTGTTTAAGCCTTCCGTTAGTTTACGCTTACAGGGGTTTGTGCCAAAGCAACTTCATTCAAATTCACACTGTGTGGGCGTTGGGCTTCAAGAGCGTCTGTAATGCTGTCCAGAGCAGAACTGAAGGCTTTTCTGCAACCCGAGTTCAGAGGAAAAGATCTGATAACTTATTCACTAAAACATGCATTCGAGTTTAGACAACTGTGCGAAGTTAAACAATCTATAGCTTACTTTTACACGCGACTGAAAGCATCGATAAACAAAGCAAACAGAATTAACTTTATTAATGCCTGGGACAAACGCAAAGAGAAAAAGACCTTTGCCAGTACCAGAAAGTCCCTCCATCGCAATTCCCTCGCTCCCCCCGCGCACTTTTCCCTTTACCCTCAGATTTCTGAGAAGGGAAAGGACTGAGAAGGGGTTAGGATTTTAAAGGAAGGATGCCAGAGGGAAGAAGGAGGGTCCAAGGTGGCAAAGCACCAAGGGGAGGAAATGAAAGTAAATGTGGAGGGGTGGAGCGCAGAAAATTAGGGACAACACGAAGTTTAGGTTACATACGAAGGGGTGGGATAGCCTCCCCCCAATTCCTGCCCCCACAGAGATACAAATAAGTTAATATCCTAAATATAAATACACAGTGCACCAGAGATACAAGGGCCGGGCTAGAGGAGGCTTTCAGATGGAGGAGATGAGAGATGGTGGTCCTTTCGCTTCAGCCTTACCTCGTTGGACAAAATGCTTCCGTTGGAGATGATGTCGGGCTGCTGGTCTGTGTAGCCAGTGACGATGGCCCCACAGGGGTTGTGCTCAGTGTCCGTACTCCGTGAAGGGCTGCAGGGCTTAAGGAACATCAGGTCGGTCTTGGCGGACTCAGGGGTCAGGCAGACCTGGTAGCAGTAATTCTGGTTGTGGTGGTGGGAGCCGAAGCCCCCGGACTCCTCCACCGGCACTTGGGCCGGGTTACTGGGTACATTGGAGCTTTGCACCAGCATGATGTCCGACTTGCTGAGTTTCTTCTTGCGCGCCCGGGCTTGGCGGCCACAGCAGGTCGAGCCCCCGCTGCCACAGCAGCAGCAGCAGAGGCAGCAGTCGCTGGCTAGACACGTGTAGATGTTGAGCTTCTTCTCTTTTTGGCAACGCACGGCAAGCACGATCATGGCTAGCAGGAATATGAAGGACACCGAGCCCAGCGCAATGATGAGAATGAGGGTGAGGTCCAGCGAGGTCTCCCCGCCGCCGGAGCGGCTGGGGCGCTGATGCTCCCCTGGCCCCCCGCTACCGCCCCCGCCCCCACCCTGGGGCTCCACAGCTCCATCCACCAGCTGCACCACCAGTGTGGCAGTGGAGGACAGGGGCGGCTGCCCGTGGTCGCGCACCTCTATCACCAGCTCGTAAGGCCGCTGGGGGTCGCGCTTGGCCGGCACCCGACGCGCGGTGCGGAGTTCCCCGGTGCGCCAGTCCATGCGGAAGAGGTTCATTTCGTTGCCCCGCACAATGCTGTAGGTGAGCCGGGCGTTCTCGCCGTCGTCTGCGTCCACTGCCGCCACGCGCGTCAGCAGGTAACCCGGCTCCGCCGACCGGGGCAGCACCTCGCGCGCTGGAGTCCCGTTGCGCCCAGGAAGGGGCGCCACGATGGCAGGGGCATTGTCGTTCTGATCCACGATGAGGATGTTGACGGTGGCGTTACCAGCCAGAGCCTGGGGGCTGCCGGCGTCCCGAGCTTCCACTTGGAAGCTGAAGTCCTTGAGCTGCTCGTAGTCGAAGGAACGCAGGGCGTACAAGTAGCCGTTCTCAGAGTTGATGGACACGTAAGTGAAGACACTCATGCCCTGGATCTGGCACTCGAGGATAGAGTAGGCTAGCTGGGCGTTGGCGCCCTCATCGCGGTCTGTGGCGCTCACCGCGTAGATGTACGCGCCCGGCACGTTGTTCTCGGTCACATACACGTCGTAGACGGGCTGGCTAAACCGCGGTGCGTTGTCGTTCACATCTGACACTTGTACCTGGATCGACTTACTGGTGGAGAGCGCCGGCTCACCCCTGTCCCGAGCCACCACTGTTAGGGTGTAGGAGTCTCCAGCCTCTCGGTCCAGGGGGGCCTCGGTCACGATGGTATAGTAGTTCTTGAAGGAAGACTTGAGGCGGAACGGCACATCCCCCAACAGCTCGCACTGCACCTGCCCATTTTCCTCTGAGTCGCGGTCGGTCACGCTAAACAGGGCCACCACTGTACCCGGCGCCGCGCCCTCGCTCACCGCCTCCTTCACCGTGCTGAAGCTTATCTCTGGCGCGTTGTCGTTAGCATCCAGTACTCGCACTAGCACCTTGCAGTGCGCGGGCACCGCGTTGGGGCCCAAGTCCTTGGCTTGTACGTATACTTGGTACACTGGGCTCTCTTCATAGTCTAGCTCGCCGCTCACCTCCAGTCGGCCGGTGCGCGGGGAGAGTCCAAAGAGCTCCCGCGCCCTGGGCGAAATGTGGCTGCTGAAGGAATACACGACTTCGCCATTCTGTCCCTCATCTGGGTCTGTGGCGTTGAGCTGGATTACAAGCGTGCCCGGTGGCGAGTTCTCTGGTAGGGACACAGTGTAGACGGGTTGGTCGAAGGCGGGGACATTGTCGTTGGAGTCCAGCACTCGGATGGTGAGTAGGGCAGTGCCGGTGCGCTGCTGTTGGGGTGGTAGGCCCCCTCCCCCGCCGCCTCCCCCTCCTTCTCCTCCTCCTCCCCCTCCTCCCCCGTCCACCGCGGTCAGCACGTAGCGGTGCACCGCTTGCTGCTCTCTGTCCAGGGGCTTCTCCAGCACCAGCTCGGCGAATCGGTTGCCATCCCCCTGGGTCTGCACGTCCAGGGAGAAGTAGCTGTTGGGGGTTATCTCGTAGTCGCGCAAGGAGTTGGTGCCCACGTCTGGGTCGAAAGCGCTCTCCAGGGGGAAGCGGGTGCCCGGCGTAGCGCTCTCAGAGATCTCCACCGTCAGGTCCGGCTCCGGGAAGGAGGGGGGGTTGTCATTGATGTCCAGCACTTCGATCTCCACCCGGAACAGCTCGAGGGGGTTCTCCAAGAAGACCTCCAGGTGCAGGACGCAGGAGGGGCTCTGCTTGCAGATCTGCTCGCGGTCGATCTTCTCATTCACGTACAGCACCCCGGTCTCCAGGTTGAGGTCCAAGTAAGGGGTCCGCGAGTTGGGCACCGTTTGAAACCTGCGAGCTGAAAGTTTTGTAATGTCCAAGCCCAGATCTTCAGCGATATTCCCCACGAAAGTGCCATGTTCCTGCTCCTCCTGCACTGTGTAGTGAAGCTGGGAAAAGACTCCTTCCACCATCCAGAGCAAGGCAAAGAATAATAGCACAATCATCTCCAAAGGGAAAGGAAGCAGCTTCCCGCAGCCAGCCAGCCACCCAATCTCCTCCCCCACCACCACGAAAAAAAAAAAAAAATCTTAAAAAAAAATACAAATAAAAGTGCGCTATGTGGGGGGCTCCTGTGGCTTTCTGTCCTTAAAAATCTATTCCTTTTGCTTCATTTTAGGGCTTCCCCCAATTCAGCCTCATTTTTCAATCTTAGCGCAGGAAGGGTGACAGGCGTCCCCTTTCCTCATCTGTAATCTTCCCACTGACCAATTAATAAAATAATAATACAATAGTCAGCGTCCTTTATTCCGACAGTCTTGGCGCAACGCGGCGCTGGCAAATCCCAAGGAGGAAATTTCGATATTTCAAGACTGTCCTCGGTTTGTCTTCTTGCTGATGGGAGGAGAAGGAGGAGGAGGAAAAGGAGGAGGAGGAGAAGGAGGGGGTGGAAGAGGAGGAGGAAGATGAAGAGGAAGAGGAGAAGGAAGAGGAGACGCTGCTGGCACCGTTGAACATGCCTCAATGTCAACGGCTGGCAAATGCAAAAGGGCTTAAAAACAGCAAGAGAATTTTGTGCCGGAAAAACATAGAACGGCTCTGCAGCATAAAACTTTCATTCTCTTCATTTCTCCGGATGGATGTTCTTGGCATTTTCTCCTCTTTCGCTCTATTTGTATTTTTTGGCTTTCATAGTTTTGTCTCTCTCTGTCCTCATCTCCACCATCATTTGCCTCTCTATAAGTGTGATGAGCAGTTTCTTTCCTGCTGTTTTCTTCCCAAGCCTCTTTCCCTCTAACCTGTCTCTCTTCCTTCCAGTCTTTCCCTCCTCCTGCTTCAGCCCTAGAGCCTGTGATCTCGGCTGGCAGTTTCTGAGCTCCGAGCGCTCCGCTTTTCTGTTTTTGCGCAGCGCCCTCATTCTGCCAACCAGTAACTGGAGAGCACCACCCACCGAGCCACCGCTAATTGGCCAATCTGGCTGTCAAGCATGAGCGTCACTCGGCAGCCGGGAGGGGCGGGATGGAACTCGCGACCCGGCGGGCGGCCGGGGTGAGTGTGAGTGTGAGAGTGAGAACAGCCCGGCAGGTCCCGAGGCACTAGCTGGGGACTCTGCTGCGGAAAGTTCCCAGTCCCCAACTGCAGGTAATGGAGAGGGAATAGAGAGGTTCCCCTGTTTGCATCAGCAAATGCGAAAACTAATAGCAACAGCAGCGGTATCCTCTCTCCGGAGCGGGGTTTCCAATGACGCCTAACATTCTTTTTTCTTTAAGGTATTTTCCTTTACTACTGATCGTGGAAATAAATCACCGGGAAGGGGAAAAGTTGCAGAGGGGCCACTAACTGCAGGGGTTACCTAATTAAGGGGCTCTGGCAGAGATTGGCTGGACATTTTTTTTTTTTAAAGAGATATAATATGGATTGGGTAAAACTAAGCGTGAGGGTCTGAAGGGGCTGTGTGGAAAGGAGTGAAGCAGTTGGAGTGTGGGGCAGAGGTAGGTCCTGAAAAGCCGAGGGATTCACGCCAAGAGATGTGGGCTGGCAGCTACTATAGATGTGCAGACGCGTTAGACTTGTCTCTTCCCTTCCTCGGTGTATATCCACGACATTCTTACCAAATAGATTAATTCCCTTGGGGACCTAGTTCGAACTGCGAGCACTTTGATCAATGACTGAAGAGTTTCATTTGAGCACTGCCTTCAAGCACGCCAGCCTAACGCCCGACTCGCTGGCATCGGAGCATGGCTGGGCGCTGCAAGGCGCCCCGGATATCCCTGCGCCTCACCCGGCCAAGTGCTACGCTGCGGCGGCGTAGCGTAGAAAAAAGCAGGCTATTTTCTGCTTTTCTAGACATTTGGAGATCCCCCTCCCCGCCCCCATGCTAAACCGAGGCACCGATTGTTGCCCGGTTTGAGGCAAGACCGCTGGATGAGAACAGCAGGGCGGCTGAGAACACGGGCAGGGGTGAGGATGAGTCGGTGGGCAGGGGCCGAGCACATGCGGCGCCCGAGTGTGTGCCGCTGCGGGTATCAGCGAACGTGCTTGCACACTTACTGTGCTCACATCCATCCTCCTTGGCCCGGCGCACAGGGCTATGCAAGCCCCAACGGAGCCCCGAACCACACACCCGGATATCGAAGGATGCGCTTGAGGAGCGTTGAGTGCCCACTGCCGTGACGTGGGGGCAAAGCAGCGCATCCATGCATCCAGTTCTTGTGAAGTTAAAATACAGCGCGAACTCTTCAATGTTAGAGAGTGGAATGAATGCCAATTCTCCAAGAAACATTTTTAAAAGCGTATTTTTTTATATTAATTAATGGGCTGTAGGGGGTTGTTTATTCGCTAAAGCTGCCCCTGTTCAGTCTTCTTCTTATGCCACAGTATAGAATGGTCCCCTGCGGCTTCCTGGTAATGAATGACCCGAGAGTAACACCGCCACAACCTGCGAGAAAAGGAGAGCCCTTTGCCCATCCCGAGGTACGTTGAGATTTCTTCGTGGCAGGGAATTAAGGAGAGCGAGTGTCCACGGGCGTGATTAGAGACTGAGGCATGGCTCTGTGAGTCCCGCGAGTGCGTGTCTAGTGCCCTGGTGCCCCCACCCTTGGCTCTTTCATGGATGGGTCCTGCCTTTGAGCGGTTAGAAGGAAAGAATGCCAGCAAAAATGGCTAATCCTTTTTCAGCTGCAGTAAATTGACTACTGGCCATAGCCAAGAGAAAACCGCTGCAGTTAAAATGATTTTAGCATCGCGTCTACTGCTGAGAATGGAGTGGCAGTTTATAAAAAGGACCTGTGGATCAGTGAAAGGGAGATTATAGTGTATCTGAATATTAATAACGGCACTGCGTCTATACTTTCTACCCCTTCCCCCCCCCTTTTTTTTTAGATCTGCAAGATTGAAATGAAATATTTTGAGTTCTTCCAGCTGACTCATCAGAACCCTGGAGCATTTTTTAAATGACGGTAATTTTCTAATGTTTTCATTTATACGTTTGGAAACACTTGTGTGTGCGTGCGTGTGCACGCGTGTTTGCGTGTGAGAGACATGTGGCTGAATGACAATGCAGATCCAGAAATTGTTTGGGGGAGAGGGTTTGTGTTTTCAAATGTAGATGAAGTTTGAGCAGACTTGGGGCGTTCGCTGAGAGCCACAGAGCTTCCAAGAGGTGGAGATGAGAACGTGGAGAGATGGCCGGATTTGCCTCTAAATAATCACTACATCCCATCCCCTGTAACACTTGATCTGCCTTTTTTTTTTTTTTTTTTTGGTAGCAGTTGTGTTTGAGCCGGGAACTCTCTCTGCAAACGTGGGTTACAGGCGTCTCCTAGCGGCGAAAGCAGCATAGGGCAAGCCAGAGAATTTTGCTTTGGAGCGCTCTCCTTCCGCAGGGTTCGCCTGTTGGGGGCTCTGCAGGATTTCTTGGGTCGAAAAGGCCTGTGTCCGCTCGGGCGACACAGGCCCGGGTCCCCTAGAGGTCTCGCCTTTGACTTCTGGTCTCTGAAGCTGCCCAGGACCTTTGGGGTGACGACGGGGTCTTCTGCCAGGGGGAACAGACCAGAGCCCGGCTGTACACCTCCTTCTAGGTAACTCCAGCCAAGGGCAACTGAGAGAGCATTTTGTTCAGGGCAAGAATCATATACTGGCATTAATAGCCTTTCCTGCCTCCTTACCCTGGAAACATTATACACCCCCACCCCATCACCCACAAAACAAAAGCCTTTTAAAAATGCCTCTTAATTCCTTTTCCTTTTACATTCCCTTCGGTGAACCCGGAATTTAGTGAGGCCATGATTACGTAAATAAGAGCCTCGGCAGTGGGGTTCACGACCTCTTTGAAGTGGAGAATATCCTGTGATACTGCATCCCTCTCTCCCCCCTACCCCCATTACTGGACCCAGAAGGGAGCAGCAACACCTAGGGAACACAACCTTACCCCCTACCCCCAACATCCCCTACAGGGGAGCCAACTATCTGGGCCAAAACAAATTAAATCCTAAATCAGAAGGGGAAAGTAGTTCTATTTCGAGGGATGTATCAAAATCAATTTTCATAAAAGTCCTGGTTGGTGTATGAGAATGATAATGCGCACTCATGTATTTCATTGGCCTCTAAGTACAGCAGAAATTGGGGGGGGGGGCGCTAAGAATCCCACAAATGCATTTTATATACATAGTTACAAACTTTGAAACTAGGTAACAGGGTTGTTTTCTTCCCTACCCTTTTTTGGAAAAGGCAGGAGGGAAACAAGTTTGTTAGCCAGCGTTTGGATAAATGAGTGTTTGCAGTGATTTCACTTGACTTGAAAGCAATTTGTTTCTAAATCCTCTTATTATTGCAGTGTGCCCAGAGCTTTGAGAGGAGATTTTTTTTTTTTTTTAAGAAATGGAAGAAAAAAATTTAAATTGTCAATAAGAAGTATTTTAAACACCAGACCCGGCTAAGATTGAGCTGGATGATTCCTGGCATTTGTCATTCCCAGCAAGGACAGTGCAGAGAGCAAACTCAGAGCACCTGGACCATGCTGCATCTCTTACGGGTATCCATGAAATAGGTTTATTTGCAGTAGTGTAACCTAACTTAAGAGGTGGGAAGGCAAGGCTTTGGAGACACAGACACTGTAATTTTTTGTTCATCTACTTTAGAGAGAGAATGTTTACTAGAGTTTCTAGAAAGATTTATAGCATAAACTATTATAAGCCTTTAGGTTACTCTTTAGATACTGTGTTGCAATGTTCTGAAATCAACAGAGAACAAACCAATCTGTGTTTTGGGGACTGGGAATACTAGATTTTCCATTAAAGCATTACTTATATTCAAAGTAAAAATGTTCTTCTCCATTTTGTTTAACCTAGTTAATATTGGTGCGGCTTCACATTTCAGTGTCTTTTCAGTTATCAGACAGGGCCAGCATTTTGTTAAACTCTAAACAGTGAATTAAAAGCACTGATGAGCTGAAACAGCCCTCTAATGCAAAATGACAAATTGCACTTAAGCAATACATGAAGAAGAAAATGATTTATGGATTTTTACAATGGTCTGAGCAAATGAAAGCAACATGAATTATACATCCTAATGCTCACGATATCATTTTCTAATAATACGGTTTCAGTTCAGATGCTACACTCTCATCCTTTCTATAAGAGATATTGATCAATAAGAGGTCCAGGAATATTTTTAAATTAGGCAATGGTGTCTGATATGGGTTCCAAATATATATATTTTTCCTGAGTATGGGGGGGAGGGTGAACATGGAACATACTGACATTCTAGTCAGCTCCTTCACATTTTTTGTCTTTGGGTGATAAATAGTCCTTCTGAAACTTACGTTTTGTTCCACACTTTCTTTCAGAATGCAAATAAATAGATCTAATTTAGAATGACGATCTTTGTTACATCATGACCTCTTACTCTGAAAATCAAAATGCATAATCTCATCTTAGCTTTTTCTTTCATTGCTTTTGATATTGAAAAATATGATTTCTCCAATATGTCTCTTACCTTCTTCATATTTGCTTTATCCTATTTTTCCAAAACATTGTTTAATTCCTTAGTGTGTTGAAGACACACCTGAGTTAGTAAAAAGGTCATACACCTTAGTTTTATTTTGGTCTTAGTAGAGAGAATAGATCTTATGGCTGTCTTAAATTATAGAAAAAAAATCAGATAAAATTTTATGTGATGCTTGCTTTTTGAGTCTGGGGAAAAATCTAGTTACCTCACCTCTGTGTTATGATGAGTGACTACACCTAGCACTTTTATTTAACCATTTGTGGCTTATATAAGTATTTTAGGGCATGGTAGAATTTTAAGTGAAGACAGTGTCTTTGCTGTCTCACATACTCAACCACAGGAAACTTCTAGTTACCCAGAGGCCTCCAGAGCCACATTATTAGGCTTAATTTTAATTATCCGGGTTTATAAAAAAAAGAAAAGGAAAAAAATTGAATCACAGTTTCTGCTTTTGACAGCATTAATAATCACTCTTACTGAAAGTTTACTGAAATCAATGATGTGATTAGGATTGTAAATAAGAACAACAAGACATCACATTTAAAAAGCAAGCTGCTTTGCTAACATAAGTGATGTGTGGGTTTTACTGATGGGGCCCAATGGTAGAAATGAAGGTTTAAACATTAAGATCGATTCAGAACAATATCCAAAATTAATTGCAAGCCCTGATTAAGTTTTATAAGTAAGAAAAAAGGTGTCTAGAATTCTGTGTTTTTTCTTCCCCAGTGTGTTTTGCTTCTTATTTGACAATGATACAGTCAGCATAATGCTAGTGTTTGTCTGGTAAGTATAAGTTGTTTTCTTAAGGGGAAGCCCCTTGAGTTTATAAATACAAAATGAGATTATCCAAATTGTGATTAGGGTTAAAAGCCATAGCATTATTTTCTGAAGAGTTTGAAAATGGTATTGGAGACAGACACCATGCAAATAATGTCAAACATAACTTGAGAATTACATTAGTAATTAGTAATTGGAATTACAATAGTAAACAGTAAATAGATACTTCAATAAAAAATTATCTATTTCAGTTTGACTGCCTGCCTACTTAGTGTAACTCTTTATATGAGAAACTTGATTTTCATGATGTCTTATTTCAATGGGCCTGACAATGCTACACTGTAAAATGCTTTATTTTATTACAGTTTTGGGGGGCATTTTAGGTGAAACAGAGTAATGACTTTTAAACAGCCAATGTATTCCAAGCATCCTTACATAAGTTATCATATCCGTCCCCATGTCTGTAAGTATTATCATTTCAACATTATAGGTAAAGATACTAAGGATGTTCAGCATTTAAGTTACTCTTCAAATTAATACAAAATTCACATCCAGGCCTTTTGATGCTCATGTTGAGGCTCACTTTCCTACACCATGATGTTTTTCTAGTGTGAGTTAGATTTATTTAAGAGGTAAAACAAACCAAATAAATGAGCTAATTTAGAGGTGGGGGTTCATCCAGATTTTGTACAGACAACAGTACTGGTTTTATCCTAGTCAAAATGGCTAGCACATTGAGTTGAGCCATGGAGAAATTCATAAATGAATTTAAGGAGGTGTTGTGTGTGTGTGTGTGTGTGTGTGTGTGTGTGTGTATGAGGGAGTATTGTCAGGAAACCCAAGCTTGAATATGTTTTCTTACAAGAGTGAATGGTTCATAGCAGCCATCTTTTTCTCGTGCAGAAGTGCCTGACATGGGAATTGTAGGTTTTAATGATTGAAAATGGAAATTGATAAAACAAACGTCCAAAAGGAAGGCATCTCTGCTTCATCCAGTCCTGAAAAATACAATGTTGATCAATGGTCCCGAAAGTATTGTCTTAGTTTATTAGAGTTTGTTGAAAGCTAGGGAAAAAAAAGAAGTATATCAATTTTTTTACAATGCAAATATTAGTGTTTATTTTGTATATATTTCTGAACTGGTCCTTAATTTAAAAGGAAACCTGTTTCTTTAAGCAAAATTTCTACTATCACTTTATACTAATTTCTTCAGTGTTGCTCAGAAAAGATTGTTTTAACTTGAAATTTCAAAGTTAAATAAATTTGTCTGACAATTTTATGCCAGCAGAAAATGGAAGAAAACAACTTTAAAACAATTTTAATACGGAAAGAAATAATCAAAGGAAGATGATTATGGAATCTTATTTACCTACTGTAAGTAAAACACATTATTATTTTGATAATAAGTGTGGACAGAGGAAAATATCATATTTCTTTTAGAAGTATACCCAGTCACTCAGAGTATGTGCAATGTAGGCTCTACAGGGTAGTTCTATATCTTACTCATTTCTCAAGGTACACAACTGTGGAAGGCAATGGTACAGTAAAGTATGAAGAACATAAACTTGACAATCAAGCCAAATTGGGCTCAAATCCCTGCTTCTCAAAATATTTGAACTTGGACACATTACTTAACTCCTTTGAAACTCTGTCAAAGTGTATCAAACATGCTGAACATCTGTTAAAATATGATGATATATAATGATTTTATTTCCTTTATGAAATGCAAACTAAAGTATTTACTTTGAGGTGCAAAAACAGTTTCACATTGTTTCTATTTACAGGAAATTATAATATAATTTTGAAGATTGGATGCAAATAATAAATGAAGAAGACTAAACTAACAACATTTTAACTAGGCACCAAGACATAAAAATCAGTAATGACCTTTTCTCATAGTTGCGTTTTATTTTAAAACTTTTTTTTTCTTCCAGATAAGTTTAAATTTTCTATTTAATTTAAAAATTATCAGAAAATATCTAATTTCTATTTAATTTGTATGATAATACTAATACTGATATGTAGATAGATTTTAAAAATCATTTTGATAAGAACATGCTCTTTCATTGTAGAAATTTGTTTTTCTTACTTCTGTATTTATCAAAATTTTAGGATTAAAGTACACTAATTTGATAGATTCACTTATTTTTCTTCCAGTTCCTTGATATAAAGCTTTAATACCTACTACTCTATTCATGCTAATGAGTACTAAAATTCTCAAAATTAAAAACAAATTAGTGAAAATCTATTACTCAAAATAGAATGAGTTTATTAGAATGACCAATTCTGAGTCTCAAGCCTCAATTGTATTTGACTTTCTCCCCAGCATCCTTCTCCTTGCAGTTTTTCTGCCTAATTATTAGTATTCTCTTCAGCAGCTTCTTATAATTTTAGAAGCAAAAACATGCATGGGTGCTGGTGTGATAAGAGCACAGTCATAGGAATACTGAAAGAATAGAAAAAATGTAAATCATGGATTTTTTTTTAAGGATTCATACTCAATTTGATATATAAAGAATATACATTAAAAAGTTTGAATAACTTTATTGAACAGTATGAAAAATCCTGTTTAAACATATAATGACTATGACCACCAAATGCATAAGGAATAAAGAAAAGACTAGAATAAAACCAATTAGTTAAGCAAAGATTTCCAGAAAAGGGCAGTTTTTGTTATGATTGATTGATTGATTTTTGAGTGAGAGAGAGATAGAGCATGCATGAATAGGCAGGGGAGGGGCATAGGGAGAGGGAGAATTTCAAGCAGACACAGAGTCTCACCCAGGGTTTGATTTCAGGACCCTGAGATCATGACCTGAGCCGAAATCAAGAGTCGGTCACTCTGACCCACCCAAGCACCCCTTGTTATGATTTAAAACTATCTGAAGCAGGTTAGAGGGATTTGCACAGTGAAGAAGTGAAGGCAGTGATAGCAAAAAGCTTTTCTATAGAGATCATAAAAACAGCAAATTAATCTTTTCAATTGTGGGGCAATATCCTGACTCTGGACTCATTTCCTTAAATCTACAATGTCTGAGGACCTTAATTTTGTTTCATTGGATTTTTTTCCTCCCCATCACCACCTGCAAGAACTTGGCCAAATTTAAGGTCAGCAGACAAGGGTGAGATCCTCATTTAGCATATATACCTGAGTAATGTTTTTGGTATGGTTTGGGCTAATAGCCAATGTTCAGCCTTAGAATTATGATAAGACATAATATTATTGCTTGTTCATTAGCATACATATTTGAAGACCTTGGCTGTTGCTAATCTAATGATGAAGTGCTGATTGCTGATTTTCTCAAACCATTTTTTAACCTTTCCTACTCAGACTAAGTTAATTAGATTCTAAGTATCTAACTTAACAAGAACATATTTTCATTCTGCTGGACAGATAAGAGAGAGAACTATTACTTAAGTCTAAGGAACATGACAAACATTCAGCTAAATGGTCACATTTTTGATGGATTTTTTTGGCTGCATAACCAGTACTTCATAAAAATGTGCTGACTAAATAAATGAATGATTGATCTTTTAACTTTCTATTATTATTCATCTTAAAATATATTTCTAAGATAGTTTGCTCAATTCCATAATCTATGTTTTTAATAATCCATATTTCAGAAAGGTCTTTTGAAGTCGGTTATTGCCAAGGAAACTAAGATGGAAAGTTCACTGTTTAAGTGCTTACAAATAATGAAATGCATTTCTTCTCCAACTACTACTCAAAAGTGATATATCATTATGATTTTGTTTTCTAATTTTCACCCTATTTCATATATACTATGTTGACCTTGCATACAAATATGAATAGAGTAAGTAAAATTGCCAATATTCTGAAGTGTTTTATTCCTTTTATAAGGTCATGACAAGCTAAGGAGTCCTCTGTGATTAGAATGTTAGAGGTTAAGGGTAAACATAGACGAGATGGGAGGACATTTGCTGCTTCAGATAGAATCAGGAGATACTACAATTTAGAAGAGTACTTCAGGGTTCAGTTAAAAAGAAATGTTGATTAACTTCGTAGACTCAAAGCGATATACTGAATTTCAAGCCAGAGGGGACACTGTCTTGCTTCTAGCTTCTCTATTCCTCAATCACCTGAAATGGAATTATGTCTCTTCAAGAAAAGGCTATTGGTTGCCTTAGTGTATATAGATACATATTTTTTTTTTTTTCTTTCAGATCCCCCAGCTTCCTTATTCCATAACTGCCAGACCTATATTGTGGTTTAGATGTTATGGAGTTTGGAAATAATTCTGTAATAGTCTGACAACTATTTTACATATGCAAGATTAAGAGTAATCCTGTGAGGTTTTTCACAGACTAGTAAAGTCAGGATTAGTTGACCAGAATGAAAGGATTTCAGTGTAAAGGTAAAGTACACACTTTAGGAAGAAAAAAGGCATAGTAGTTAAAACTATGTTTTTGGTATAGGAAAATTAAAAAAAAAAGTATCAGTGAAACAGGATAGACCACACAACATCAGGTGATGCTATATGTTGAAGTTTGCTTGGTTTAAAATGGAGAAGTTTCATGTCTGTTGTGAAAAGGTTTAGTTTTTCATCTTTCATGATATATGAAAATGAATTCCCCGCTGGATTTGAGCATTTATTAAAAGATATAAAACCATGGGATAATTAGATTTATGATAGCATCTCTCAACTGAAAAAAAAAAAAGGTAAACTTGAATTACCAGAAATTGAGTTTATTCAGGAATAGCAAAAGAACTGCATATCAGAAGGCAAAATATACCAAGCTTTTGCGAGCCTGAGGGCCTCAGCAGGCTGCAATGGGCAAGGAGTGCAAAGAATGGGAAGTCCAGCAAGAATCCAAGCAGTAAGTTTACTGGGCTTGAGGAGAGGGAGAGATTCTTCGTGGATGTTCCTTTGCCCAGAGAGAAGTTTCCCTCTTTTTTAAATGGGGACATTCCAAGTGGAGAGTATTTTTTTTCTTATTTATTCATTTGAGAGAGAGAGCGAGCGAGCGAGCACAATTTTTTTAATGGGAAACCAGGCCTAGGTTTTCCTAAGAGCGCATGCGTGAGATACTCCATTTCGGAAACTCAGAAGCTTGGTTTCGGTTTTAGACTGAAATCCTTCCGCACGTGGCGCGTGTACATCACTCCAGATGCTTTTCATGCAAGGGCTTGACGTTGTGCTCTTCGGGGTTACTCCTGAAGGCAAGTAAAAGAACTTCCCGAACAAATATGTGAGAGACAGCAGAAATCGTGCTCTTCCCACAACGTGAGGCCTTCAAGTGGAGAACAGTAGCCTTCTCCTGGGAGGCAATCCTGGGATCCCCTGTTACTAAAACTGCTGATGGTGGCAACAGATGGAGATTCTGCAAGGGGAAATCGAAGCTTGAAATTTTTGGACCTTTATTGCAACGTGAGTTCCTTTTGACATTGACGTGGGAGGAGGGGAATTAATATCGTTAGCCTTTCAATGTATTCCTCATTACCAGGGTTAGAAAAATTCCCAATTTTTGGTGTTGAGATCCCAGAAACTCTTAAGAGGTTTCTTTCAGTTAAAGAGTCTTTGAAATAATAACCTGTTTTTCAGATTCCAAGTGGAGAGTTTTTTTTTTTTCTTATTTATTCATTTGAGAGAGAGAGAGAGAGAGGGAGAGAGCGAGCACAAGCCAGGGGAGCGGCAGGCAGAGGGAGGGGGAGAAGCAGACTCCCCGCTGAGCAGGGAGCCCAATGCCGAACTCCATCCAGGACCCCAGGATCATGACCTCAGCCAAAGACGCTTAACCGGCTGAGCCACCCAGGTGTTCCCCCCAAGTGGAGAGTATTTCTAACATGCTTAGATAGCTTTGACAATGTCTTCTTATTGGAAAGCTAAGTTACTGTTGTTTTTATGGCTATTTCTTACTGAAATTCACATTAAAATTTGTCTAAAAGGTTTTTGTTTTTTCAATCATGTTTTAGTATATCAGTTTTTATTTAACTGTTTTTGTAGAATTAAATATATAAGATTTACCTCTGAAAGGCAAAAAAAAAAAAAAAAGGTAAATATCAACCTAGAGCACATGATTTATTTTAAAAATTTATTGATCTTTGCCATGATTCTTTTTAATAGCACACCTGAATTAATCTAGGATGGGAAAATTCATTTATGATTTTAAAATGAATGCCCCTTTAAAAAGGTGCTCTTTTTTCTCACCCTTAAAGTTAGTAGCTTGGATTTAGGTGGCTTTCTCATAACTTATGTAACATTTTTATGTTTAAAATAAGGACGTGCTTGGGAGCATGAGATCTGATTTATAGACTGGAGACTATAACAAGAACTGTGTTTCTGTGCTCTGAAATTTTACATATGAAGAAGAATTTTAGATATAAAGACAGAAATGTTATTGATTTTATAGTTTATTCTAACTTTAATAATTATGAATAAAATGGATTAAAAATTAAAGGTTATGGCATTTAAGAACATCATTTTAATATGGCACTGTTCTCTTAAATTGCTGGTGGTCACAGAATCCCTGCTGATTTGTGTTGTGTTCAGCAACATTTGCGAATTTTCTTTTTTTATCTGAGA
This sequence comes from Neomonachus schauinslandi, assembly GCF_002201575.2. Classification (NCBI taxonomy): domain Eukaryota; kingdom Metazoa; phylum Chordata; class Mammalia; order Carnivora; family Phocidae; genus Neomonachus; species Neomonachus schauinslandi. The sequence continues at coordinate 91,740,668 of NC_058404.1, forward strand.
AGAATGTGTTATATTTCAGTGAATTATAGGTGGCAGTATACACAGCTAAATTCTATGTTTTATTGCAGGTAGATAGAAAATATCTCACTTGGTTAACAATTTCATATTTAAGCTTATTGTAATTTTAACTCCTGTTCTAACTCCCAATTCTAACTCCCCTCTCCTTTTTGTTTTTAATGTAAGAACATCAGATAAACTCTCTCAAATAAGAGCATGCTCTTGGGAAGTATTTTAAAGCTCAGGTTTATTCTGAAAGGTACAAAGTGGTTTTTTTGTTTTTTGTGTTTTTTTTGGTAATGTTGTTAAAGATACATTAGAAACAGTATAATATTCACTGACCAGTTGACTTAATATTAACATCAGAATTTTAAAGCTGAAAGTCTCCTTAGAATTACATATCAAACCAGTGACAAGAGACTTTTTATTCTGTCTCTACATCTTCTGTTTTAAAAGTTACAAGCACATGTGTTTTGACTGCTAATTGTAAAACTTCAATACTTTCTTGATTTACTATCTTGAGGTGTGATATCTATCTTTGAGAATAAGTACAAAATTGCTGTTCTTTATGCCTCATATCCACTCTGAAAGCATTATATTCATGAGTATGATTATAAAATTATACATGATGTAGAGAAACAGAAAAACTTTAAATTGATTATCAATACTCATACCCATCTTACGGAGAATAAGAACATTAGGCATTAGAGTGGTTCATTGACACCATTCCTTCCAGAAATTTTCACAAAGTGCATCCAAAGGTTTTATGAAGGTTACTCAGAGACATAAGGGGGTTGAAAGATGGGGCAGAGTGGAGGTGAGAGCCAAAGAGGCAAGCAGGTCAAACTCTGGTGCCCTGCAATTTTCCTCTTGCTTTGTTTTACATATTGAACTTTGTAAAATAATCTCTTTCCCTTTTAAACTAAAACCATTTTATCTAATCCAAAATCCTATGTATAAAGGAGAAAATTGAGAATGGAGTAGATTCAGCTACTTGCTGAGGGTCAAGTCAATAATTAGTAGTGTAGGGCTGACATTACCCAATACTGCTACTGTACTGCTAACCAAGTAAGTGGTATTTACTTTGTGTATGTGTTTCTCCATTGCAGGGAGTTTTTTATGTTTGTGTACTTGCTTGCTTTGTTTATCCCTTTCCCCACCATAATTTGTTTATTCATTTTAATGCAGTTACTTTGCAATTTTTGGCCTCTATGTAGCTTATAATTTTCAAATAGATTTGCTTGCTTGCAAATGCTCACATTAATGCTGGGCAATTGTTTTAGGATCATTTGGTTCTCTCAAGCTGATATTGAAGCATTATTAATTCTAATAAGAAATAAGTAGACTTAGAGAAATTCAGGAACTGTTTTTCAGATTTTTTTCAAGGTCCAAAAGATAAGTTCTCAAAACGTGAATGTTTCTTAAGTACTTTGCAACAGGTTTTATTGTTTTTTGATAAGATGTGGTTCTCTAGCATTTGGAAGTCTGAATACCCTTAAGCGTTTGGAGTCTAAAGTAGGCATAGACCTGTAGAAATGTAAGAAGACATTAGCTAAGTGTATTGAGCTAAGTTCATTTGAAAAACAAATTGAAACCATGAAAATGTTAGGAGACCAACCCCAAACCTCCTCCTATTTGGGTTGGAGAAATGCAGTGGACCCCAGGATTTAGCCTCCCTGTTTTTGAATAATTTACTCTCTCAGATAGCTTTTGAGTCGGATAGTTATGTTAAGAATGATATCTTTTCACCTGAAAGAAATACTATGCTTGGAGCTGTCATATTCCCGCAGAATATGTCTTTCTAAGAATGTTTTATTATTATATTAGTTGAGATTTCAATCTGTCCCACTATGGATGCCTAGGTTTAATAAAAAAATAAATAAATAAAAATCTTCAAGATGTCGATGGATATTGCAGTGTGAGTATGGTTGACTTATTTTGCATGTTTGGCTAGAGCCTAGGAAAAAATCATTTATTTAGGTTGTGCTTGCATGGACCTGTATGATAATCTAGATTTCAAGTTTATGAACTCAAGTTTATTAAATATAGGGCCTTCCCCAGAAGCTAATACATTGTTATGCTCCATGTAACTTCAATTTGAAATAAAAAATGGCAAGAAATTTTGGTTCATTCATTTATTCATTCCAAGAAATCCATATTCAGCACCTACCATGTGTCAAGGTGTTCAGGATATATTAGTGAATAAAACAGACAAATGTTCTTGCCTTCATTTTAGTGTGTGTGTGTACAGACAACAACAAATGAATGTATTAAATAAATAAATCATCTAGTATGTCAGAAGGTGAAAAGTGCTTTGGAGAATAGGAAAAGCTGAACAGGTTAAGAGGATCTTTTAATTTAAGAGTAAGTATCTCTGAAATTTGTGAGGGTTATAGAATTCAGAGATGAAATAGAGTGTGTTATTAGTAAGTGACTAGGGTTGTTTTGCCATGGGAAGAGAAAACAAAAACAACTTTAGCTGTTCTTTTTTAAGATTTCCTTCAGGAGTTGCTTCAAAGTAGATTTCTCATTAGCTATTAAATTGAGTGTTTTCCCACTAGGCGATTTGCCCCAAACACTAAATTAGTGGGAGAACCACTAAAATAACTTTGTCATTCTAATGGCAAGAAGGCTTTTAAAGAAAAGGTAAAGGGATATTTGGGTAGAGAGTAGGTTTCCTGTTTTTTTTTTGGCAGAAACGTAAGATAGTATTTAAGAAGTATTTAAGTTTTACCACAGGTAAAACTGTGGTTTAAGTTGTTGAGTTCCCAGAAGGAGACCTTGGAAGAATTTCTTGGTTACATTATCAAAACCCTTATTTTCCATGAGGAATGGCTAAAGAATAAAAAGATCAATTAAAAGTGAAAAAGAAAATGTAGTTATTGTCATTTGAACAAGTAAGTTTCATATGGAAACTGACGACAAAGAACTTTATCAAACTTAACTGGTCCAAGAGCCTGCCTCCATTGCCCTTTGCAAAAATACCATTCTTATGCAAGCAATGGTCTTAGAACAACTCATGTCCTCTGTGAATGCGTACTCTATGATTACAAAATGCTCACTCTTGTTTTAATGCTCGAAAGATTTTCTCCTGCCTGCCTCAATTTCCTAGTTTTATGTTAGCAAAATGCCTATCTCCCAAGCTTACTTATTTATTTGCTACTAACTTCATATACTTATTTACTCACTTATTTAAAAATGTGAAATGAAGTCCTGTATATTTGGGACATTGTGCTCAGTGCTTACAAAAACTTTTTCTAGTTAAAAAATTTCATATGAAAAGTGGTAAAGTGATATGACTAGTCTGAGTACCTGATTTGAGAGCCATTGTTTAGTTCTTTCTAGCTTATTGCTATATAGATTAGAAAAGAAGAGATGGATGACAGGCAGGATGTGGGTAGAAGTAACACCAGATTTGAAAGCAGAGAGACAGAAATCTGTATGAATTAAGTTGAGTGCTGTATGTACATAATGAAGACAAAGAGAAAAGGTTAAATGTTTTTGCCTATAGTCCTTTTAATAAGAAAGAGACATTTTTAATACGTTTCAGAATGATTTCAACACAGTGGTCCACATTTATACAAAGTTAATAAATTACATTAATGGTAATCCTTTACATTTATGTATTTAAGATGTTTGTGAAGTCCTTGATTAGTTATTTTTAAGAAGTTCTTTTGTAAAGAAAATTATTTTGTGTGGATTATATTTTTAGACTTTGATGAATGAATTATACCATTATAGATTATATTTAATCTATTTTTTAAAAGATGCTCCATATATATTTAGCTTTCTGATTTGCCATACTTGATTTGCTGCAAACCTATTTTTTACAAAAAGAATTTCCTATTTTACAGATTTGCAATGCAGTTAATGAATATATTTTTAATCCTAAATATTAAAACAATCATGTTTAAATCATTCTTGCATTTACATACACTGAGCTCAGTACAGTACACCGTATATATAATTATCTTATACATGCTTGAGGATGTCTTGTTTCTAATAATTTCATCACATGCAATTGGAAATGTGTGTTTTAGTTTCTATAGAATGATTGTTAAATTTCATATAATATCTTTCTGGGAGAAATGTGAGTAATTAAGAAGCACAAAGCTACCTATTTAATTAGCCTACTTGTATCCACAGAAGAATCTTTAGTTGTAAAAAGTCAGAGAGAGCTTGCCTTTAGTTAATTGAATCAGGGGATTTTTCACCTTTTTACATTTCTCTGTACTCATTTGATTTAGTTTTATTCACTCTAAATGACTCACTAAAAAATTCCAGACTGCATACTTCTGTCTAAGTAATATTTTGTTGAAGCCTCTCTATGGTCAAATCTAGGGTCAGTATCAGTCGTATTTTGTTACCGGAAAGGCATGAATATGTTTTTATGATAAAGAAGTATTCAAATATGGAAATGGATTTCATTGATATTTAGGAGTAAGGGATTTGATATTTTGACATCTACTGAATAGTTCAAAATGCAGTTTGAGAGCTTCTTAATCTTTCATGTGGATATTGGTAAACCACAGGTGTGGAGAACTTGGCTTACATATAGATTCTTCCATCCGCAGTTCATTGTAGTGTTTACGAAGATGAACTTTATCTGTTTCAGCTTAATATTTCTTTAAAAGGGCAGTCCTGATTTAGAAGAATTGAATAAAAGTCATCATTCTTTTAATTACTTTATAAAAATAACCTGATCTTTCCCCCTTTGAATACTCTAAATTAGATTAAACTTTTCGGGGAGAAACAAAGCAGAGGCGAGTTGCTAGTGGAGAACGTTTTGAAGCCCAATATAAGTTACCAATCCTTTTATGGAATAAAGGAAACTAAGAAAACAGCTGCTGCCATTTCACCTCAATAACTCTAGTAGCTCCTAGTGAAATCATTTTGAGACTTCTGAGTAGAAATAGTTTAAAGGTCTATTGTAAAAGAAACAATAATTTTATTCATTAATTAGACTCATCAGAGACTGCTTTGATTTTGCAAAAGTGAATAACCTTTTATTCCCTGGTTATAGTTAAATCCTTAAGCTCATTTGATTTCCTGTGCCCCATTCGATTTCACTTTAAAGTTTCACCTTTACAAATGCGTTATACCAGGCCAGTCCAATTAATGTTTTCCTTTCCCTTTCACTTTAATAAAAAAGCAAAGAATAACTTTTCTTAAAATGAACACAAGACAGGCTGCCTGGGTGGCTCAGTTGGTTAAGCGACTGCCTTCGGCTCAGGTCATGATCCTGGAGTCCGGGGATCGAGTCCCGTATTGGGCTCCCTGCTCAACAGCGAGTCTGCTTCTCCCTCTGACCCTTCCCCTCTCATGTGCTCTCTCTCTCAAATAAATAAATAAATTCTTAAAAAAAAAATGCACACAAGACAGGGGGAACATAAATTGCAGAATTGAATGCACAAGTAATAGAATGAGTAACATTTTGTTTATGTGTTTCCTACCTCAACTCAGATAGATGATGAAGACTGTCTTTTTTTTCCTTACCAGTCATTGTTTTTATGTTGTAAAATATTGGGTTTTTATGGAGATTATTTTCAGTTTTTTTTACTTTTTAGTTGAGGTTGATTCAAAGGCAGAATTTATGCCAACATTTGGAATTTTGCTGTCTGGCGTCTAATATATATTAATTCACCCTTGATTAATTTAGAATTCTGAAAATTTTAGTGTAGTATTGAACTTTTTTGACACAGTGGGAAAGAGTATACTAAACAAATAGCGTAAAAAATTATATAGGAGAAGTACACATACTTAGAGATCAAGCAGTTTTCAAAAGTTTTAAAAATAGTTGAAAATGTTCAAAGCATTATTTTTCAATCACTGACATGACAGTTTCAACTTATTAATTATAGCATTTATGTTCCTAAGGAATATTGCTTTGTTTTAGATTTTAGCATATTTCAGGTTACAGTTGCTTAAAAGTAACTAATTTTAATTTAAATTTTTAATGTAATACATTTGCATAATTTTAACTAAACAGTTCAGTGTGCAAAAAACTGGGATTTTCTGCTCCCACCCTCCCCATCCAAGATACCCAGTCACCAAGGACAAGTATTTTGAACTTTATAAGCTTTTTCTTTTGACATTTCTAGCTGTGTATTTAAATGCCTCATGGATATTTTTATTTCTTGACCTCTAATTCTTAGGCTGCATATAGCTGTTGATATCCCAGAGCAGAAGCTCTTTTAACAATCCACTCATATGGCGTGCCTGGGTGGCTCAGTCGTTGAGCTTCTGCCTTCAGCTAGGGTCATGGTCCCGGGGTCCTGGGACCGAGCCCCACGTCAGGCTGGCTGCTCCACCGGAAGCCTGCTTCTCCCTCCCCCACTCCCCCTGCTTGTGTCCCCTCTCTCTCGCTGTGTCTCTCTCTGTCAAATAAATAAAATCTTAAAAAAAAAAAATCCACTCATACATATAAAAACATGCTTCTACATTTATCCCACTGGGGTCTTATAATTTTGGTTAAAACATTAGTTGGTATTTACATTATTATAAGTATGTAATTTGTTTATATCTAGATGAGTTAAATGCTATATACTATGAATGTTAATTGCTTTCTTTTGCAATGGATTTTATCTGGAGTGGATGATAAATTATGTCTTTAATTTGTATATACCTGTCACTCCAAGTTCTCCAGAAACAGTATAAAATTCCGTCAATACATATGTATCAGATAATCTATTAGATTCTTTTGTTGTTTTCCCTTTTCACTACCAGCGTCTTACTCTATTCTGCAGCAACTGAGCTGCAGGTCAGAGATACAGTTATCGATACCTGGACTTCCTTTAACCATCATCCTATGTGTTCTCTTGTGTTCACTTTATATTTATCCTCCTTCTAGATTATTCCTTAATTTTAGGTGAATGTGTCCTCCAGGAACGTATGAGAAAGGGGTGTGTCTTGGGAGTCACATTTTTGAGATTGTACAATTCTGAAAAACATTGTTGAACATTGTATTTGACTGAAGATCTAATTCTAGTTCAGAAATGTTTATTTTTCCAAACGTTGAAGATTCCATTTTTTCTAACTTCCAGGGTTGCTCTTGAAAAATCTGACATTCTGATTCTAAACCTAGCTCTGTGTCATGTGACCTATTGTGCTAATTTATCTTTCCAGAAGATTTTAGGGTTATCTCTTTATCTTTGGCATTCTGAAATTTCAAGATGATACAACCTGTCTGCTACTCCACATAAAACAAAAAAACACATTTCATTGAGCTGAGTACTCACTGGACCATTTTGCATTCTAAAATATGTGTGTTTTTAAAATTACATACATTTAAATATATATATATATATGTATCTTTCAGTTTTGGGAAATATTTTGATACTATTTCTTAAACTTACTTTATTTTGCTGTTCTAATTTTTCTTGAAACTTAATTAACTTAGTGCCTTAATTTTATTATATTTTCCATGTCTTTGTGATTTTTTCCCTGCTGTCTAAATTTTTTCTCAGTTTGATCTTCCAAGTTTTCTACTGGGTATTATTATGTATAAGAGAGTTCATTGGATGCTCAGTGTATAAGGGTCACTTTGGGAATGATACAGTAGGGAGAATCATTTAATCAAGGATCCTTAAATATGAATGTTTGGGATCATTTATCCTGGACTAATTTTCATAGAGCAGGATCTTCTAATCTCTTGCAGATAAACATAACATGGGTCGGGAATGCCACTTCTGACTCTGCAGATTTTCGTTCTAAATCTTCTGTTTTTATTTGAGTACCTCACCCCCACCTGTTACCTTTGTCTGGTGACCCAGAGATAAAAGCCTCTTGTACTTACCATTTCCATAAAGTTAATGTGTGTTGAGGGGAGGGAGGGGTAGTTTTAGGACTGGGAGGAAGATTAAAAAGATCTGAGAAGTGATCTATACCATCTTTTAACAAATTTCCTTATTTTCAGTCGTATCCCATGTGTTCTACTGGTAACTCCAATTCCTGAGTAATTCAGTGGTGTCTAAGGAGGGATATGGCTTGCTTCCTGTGAGGGAACTTTAGCATTGGCTTTGTTTGCAATGCTATGTCAGTTATCATGTATCCATCTACTTTTCTTTTACCAAAAAATTTCCTGACATCTCTCATCTGCTGTGGTTTCTTCTCTTTCTCTTCTGTGTATGTAACTTCTTAAAAATTAATTTACTTGTCATTTTAATACAGTTTTGAGAGGCATCAGAGGGAAGCCATGTTCAACTAGAAGTCACGTAGTATAATTTTAATTTGTAAAACTCACAATAATTCAAAATTGTTATTATTTTATTTTAGTGAATGCACATTAATAACTGTTTACATTAGCTGAGATGGCAAAATGTTCTTGTGAGAAATTATTACTTGCTAACTACAGAATTCAAATCTGATCTTTCTTCCACTGGAATAAAATAGGTATGATTTAAAACTACGTATATTTATATACTGATTGAATTCCTTCATCAGTAAAAATGTATCACTAATCATACCAGAGTGTTCAATTTGATTTTCTATAGTATTCAGTTCCAAATGTTAAAAAAATGTATGAATGAGACATCCTGTGAGTAATATTGGAATCTGTGTTTAGCTTATTGCTAGAAAAATTGCCACTGTTGTTGTCTATGCATTTTAGACATTACTAATGCTTATAAAAATATTGATATCATTGGCCAATATCATAAAATGTCCTGTTCAAATGTATAGAATTCAGTAAGCATATTAATATGTAGCATTAAATTTCTGTAATTGAGTTAGAGAGAAGATTGTACTATTGAAATGGGGGTAAACTCAGGGTGGAGATGAATTCAAGTCAATTCAAAGTAATATCGTTGACTATTTCATATTACAAATGAGAGAGGAAGTATCCGAGGGATACTTCAGCTAGGGTCATGGTCCCGGGGTCCTGGGACCATGACCATGTGCAGCTGAGCTGCACAGAACAGGAAGACTCCCATATCACAGGTGCTTAAACAAGATAGAGACTTTTTTCACTTTTGTGGAAGATGCATACTGGGAGGCAACTTAGGCTGAATTGAGCACTAAAAAGTCATTCATCCAGACTTAGTTCAGATATTCATTCTGCCATTCCAAGGTGTGGCACTCCTTCCACAAGGTCCAAAATTTCTAGTGTAAATGCTCTATCACAGCGGTGTCTCCAGTAGCAAAATGGAGGAAGGCATAGCTCCTGCCTTTTAAAGAGTCTTAGCCAAACTTTCACCCCATTCTGTTTATACCTCTTTCAGAAGAATTTAGTTGTATCTCACCAGGTTACCAGGAAGCCCTGGAAATACTGTCTTTTACTCTGGTAACATGGAAGGCTAAAAAGAAAACAAAAAAATGGCTTTTTATATTTAAATGGAAATAAGGGAATGGAATGGAGTATGCATCTCACAGTCCTATATTAAGTCACTGGCATATAGATTGCATTTTGAAATGTGGATATGTATAAATCACAGCATGTATATTAAAAAACCTTATTTTGAAGTCAGATTTTTGTGGATTGAGCAATGAATGGCAGATGAGGAACTAAAGAGAAACAGACAAATCCTTCAAAAGGCTTGGATGAGAGATGAGAGAAATAGGATAGTAGTCCAAAAACATAGGGTTTGTGAAGAATAAAGCTAACTCAGAAAGAGGTGACTCAGGAATGGAGGATGCGTTAAGGCTGATGACCAATTAATATTTATTAGGTGATGCTATCTATCGATGTATTTATATGCACTAACCCTTTGCTGTAGTTATTATCATCTCCATTTTATAAGTGAATAAACTTAGGTCTGAAAGATTAAATGACTTAAAATGAGACCCAGCGTTGCTAAATACTAGATCTAAGAATTTTATATGTAAGTGACCCTTTGTCAACCCATAATCCCAATTTACCTATTTCTTCTTAATTAGGCGGGATCTTCCTAGGGGCGCCTGGGTGGCTCAGTTGGTTAAGTGATCCGCTCTGGGTTTCAGCTCAGGTCATGATCTCAAGGTCATGATCTCAGAGTCGGGAGATTGAGCCCCGCTTTGGGCTCTGTGCTCAGCGCAGAGTCCGCTTAAGGTTCTTTCCCTCTCCCTCCCCTGCTGTCTCTTCCTCCGAACGCTCTGTCTCTCTAAAAATAAATAAATAAACAAACAAACAAACAAATAAATAAGTCTTTAAAAAAATTAGACAGGATCTCTACTCTGAACCACCATCCAACTTAATACTTTTGTTTTTAGTTAGGAAGGTAAGGAGCTCAGTGAAGGTGAATGGATAGATTTAGTCAGAATGGAGAATGAATGAGTAAGCTTTTAGTGGAAAAAATACTTCCTAATGATGACAAATTTCAAAACCGTTTTACCAGGAAACTAGATGAGGTGCCAAAGGTACATGTTCTAATTATGTTTCCAAAGCAGAAGCTGATCATCATATTTTAAATAAAATTAATACTACTACCCTCTTTGAACTATACATATTGCCTTAATACAGGGAATTAGCGCTTGTGTTTTGCATTTCATTATTTTTAGTTTTAGTTGGTCTCTCATCATTTAAAAATTTAAATAAAGCACAATTATGATAACTGTGATGTTAGAATTAATTTTGTTTATGTGAAAATAATACCATGAATACCTGTGTAGTTGGTGACTACATTTTTAGATGATTTTGTTCTTTAGAACCATGCTTTGCACTAGAGGTTCAAAAATAAGTGTACAGAATAGAAAAAGAGTATGATTTCTTCTTAGGGAAGGACCAGTAGTTTATTTCCTAAGAAGTCTTCATTTAAGTGGATTTTTCAAGGTTGCTGAATAACCCGATTCTTTGAATATATTGAAATTGTTTCTGTTTCTCTGGTATCATTTCTTATTGACCAACAGTTTAAGACTGATGCATATTAGCAGAATGTATTTAACCACAACAATGAGTGACTTCACAGAGACCAGAGATGTAAAGACCTGTGTGACTAGAAAACCTTCTTTACTTTATGTAGTTAAGCCTCTGCTAGGACCAGTTGCTAGGTGTTCCTGAAATGAGACTAAGGCAAGTTTATTTAATTTAATTTTATAGTATTACTAAAATTATTTAATTTATTCATCTCTCATCTCATGATGGTCTTCTCTGAAGAATAGTCCATTATTAGTGGCACACTCTGAGGAGAGTATGTAAATGTGTATAATTATCCAGGCCCTCAGCATGTACAATGTACTGAGATCTTTTAATGCTTTTGTTTACCCTTTACCGTAACATTTTCAGGTTGGTGGTATTATTCTACATTCTGTTCTCATTCTACACATGAGAAAACTGAGGTTACAAAATATTATGAATTGTCCAAGGGTTGTAAATTATTGAGTCAGAATTGTAACCAAGGCCATTTCCACAGCCCAAAATGTAAAAGATTCAGTGTACAGTATTGTCTATAGATTGTGTGTGTTTGGTCTTCAGGCTGCTGTATCAAGTTACCACATACTTAGTGACTTAAAACGACAAAAATTTGTTCACTCAAAGGTGTGGAGGCCAGAAATCCAAAATCAAGTGTTGACTTCCTCCAAGGCCTCTAAGGAAGAATTCTCCTTTGCCTTTTCTAGCTTCTGGTGGCTCAGTTTTCCTTGGCATATGCCAGCGTAACTCCAATTGCCTCCTCCATCTTTCCATGGCCTTCTTCCTTGTATCTCAGTGTCTCCTTTTTTCTGTGGATAATAGGGAAACTTGTTATTGGATTTAAGACCTGCCTTTATCCAGGATGGTCTCTAGAGATTCTTATCTTAACTACATTTGTAAAACTCTTACTCCAAGTAAGATCACATTCTGAGGTTCTGGGTGGAAAGACCTTTCGGAAATCACTTTTCAACCCATTACAGTGGGCATGGCCAAATTTTTAAAATATTTAAAAATTTTGAAATATAACAAAAGTACAGAAAAATATATAATACATAATATACAATATAATTAATAATTATAAAGTGATCACCTAGGTAGCCACCACCCATATGAAGACATAGAACATTCCCAGCAATCTGAAAATATGCTGTTTCCTTTAATGATTATCTCCCCATCTGTGTTATTAGAATTGTTCTGACTTTCAGTCACTTCCTTACTTTTCTTTAAAATTTTGCTATTCATGTAGTGAAATAATAATTTTATATATTTTTTAATTTTATATAAATGAAACATTATTACATATTTTATTTTGTGTTATGCTTTCAATTGAAACTATATTTATAGGAATCATAGATATCATTGAGGGTGGCTGTGGTTAATTTGTTTTCTTTACAACTTGTAAATTTTATTTTTATTGCATATGTTTGTTATATTCTTTTTTTTTTGCCTATCACAAACACTATTGTTATGAACATTTCTGTATATTTATCCTCGTATAACTGTACAATTTTATGTGAGATATATGCTTATTAGATGAAAATGTATTTTCAAAGCAACTGTAGCAATATACCTCTGATCAACAGTTTATGTGAGTTTTTCATTGCTCTCACATATTTAATAACCCATGGCATCGGCTGAAAATTTAGTTATCTGATAATTTCATAGGTGTGTAGCCAAATTCCATGACAGTTTTCACTTAAGTATCTCTGATTATCCATGAGTATCATAGATTTATTGGATTTGTACTTTTATGAACTGCCAGTTCAGTTCTTCTTCCCTTTTCAATTTGTCTTTTCTTGTTACTTCTCTTTTTTCTTATAATTCTGGGTAGGAGCCCATTTTTATTATATATAATGTAAATATTTCCTATCATATAATGGTTGCATTTCTTCTCTTTTAGTGTATGTTTTGATGAGCAGTTCTTTTTTAACATCAGTTCAATCCATCTTTTTCTTTATGATTAGTGCTTTTAAAAAAATTTCTTATTCTTTCCTACCAATGCTACTGTTTGTAATTCCTTTTTTTTTTTGAAGATTTTATTTATTTATTTGAGAGAGAGAGAATGAGAGACAGAGAGCACGAGAGGGAGGAAGGTCAGAGGGAGAAGCAGACTCCCTGCAGAGCAGGGAAGGAACCTGAGCCGAAGGCAGTCGCTTAACCAACTGAGCCACCCAGGCGCCCCTGTAATTCCTTTTGTCTGTGTTTCTTTAGCCAACCAAACCTTTTCTGACACATTCTTTTTTAGAGATGGTGGTATTTTTAGGTTACAATCGAGTCTTGCTTATTGGGAGCAATTCTGTCACTTTCAGGTGTGTTGTACATTTCTTGCATATTGATTTTTCTAGGTTAACTTGGAGGCCAGTATTTTTTTTTTTTAAAGGTTTTATTTATTTGACAGAGAGAGACACAGCAAGAGAGGGAACACAAACAGGGGGAGTGGGAGAGGAAGAAGCAGGCTTCCCGCTGAGCAGGGAGCCCGATGTGGGGCTCCATCCCAGGACTCTGGGATCATGACCTGAGCCGAAGGCAGACACTTAACGACTGAGCCACCCAGGCGCCCCTTGGAGGCCAGTCTTAATTTGCTCATTTTCATCTTCTTGGGAGATTTGTTTACAGTGGGCCTTCACTACCTAGTAAGTATGGATAAAAGTGGGTTGGCTTTGAAGTTGGTTTTACTCTGATGGTGCTTTTTGGATAAAGAATCTCCCCAACTGATTTCAGCGTTGGTCCTACTTCATGTTAGTTAGGAATCTGACTGCATGGAAAATTTCTTCTTTACCAGATATTTTACATACGACATTTCAATTATCTCATGAAAGTAAATATATGTATATTTATATATAATACTTATATATATATAATTATCATATTATTGATGAAAATTATGAGATTGAGTCACATTAAATAATATACTCAAGGAGAAACTAGGAAATTATGAGTCAAAATATGTTTTCAACTCTCATTTTTTTTTCAGACTCCTTTGATGTCTCTCCTTAAATGCAGTTTCAAACTTTAAAGTTACAAATTCACATATTTTACATGACATCGCCAATTTAAAAATAAATGAAAGAGCCCTGCTCTAATTTAAACTACTTCCAAATTTCTCCCTATGAGCATTCTTGCCTTATCCATATTCAAATAAAATTATTTACATTTATAATCTTTTCAAAAGTTATTCCTGTTGTTTTACATGTTAGCTAATGTATTTTCTTTTTCTTTGAGGAATTTTGGGGTGAGTCATAGGGAGTCTTTCGAGGACAACTTGCTTAGCAAATAGACTTTCTTCCTTGTTTGCTTTTTAGCAAGTATTTTGGACAAGTGAAATAAGGGCAAGATGGGCAAGACAAGAAAAAAGATCCAATTAGAGAAGTTCACTTACCATTTGTCTGCAATAGATTTGACTATGGTTGACATTTTGAAAGTTGATTCCTAAGAAGATACTTATTTCCAGTTAAGCTAATACAGTTTTAGAATACATAAGTTTTATTTGCTTTAAATCCTTGAAAATCACACTTAGATGTTTGTAATGGGATAAGTTCCAACCTTATATCTCAGGAATTATTCTTTAGAAACAGACTCAGTAATTCCAAATGCTTCTACTAGATGCAAACCAGTGATGAAGGCTATACCTCTGAGGTTATGGGATAGGCAAGGGAAGTGGTAAAAAAAAAAAAATGGGAATATCTATCAAAAGTTAGATATCTTTTGACCCTATTTATACAAAGTTATGAAAATATAGTAATGAATTGATAAATTTTGAGGAAAAAATGTATAATGTAGTGTCTAGTTCAATATAGTACTTTCAGATAAATATGCTCACAGTTGTGAGATTTTCTAATCCTCATTTGTCTTCTAGCATAAGGCTATGAATAATTTATTGTTTAATTAATTCTTAGAAATTACTATATTATCCATATAATACTGAATTCTAATGAACCTCTAGTTATTCAAAATAAGACTGAACCTAGACTAGCATTAGCCACTAAATGATAAGCTGTATTCTGCACATGCTCCTACCTATGGTTGCTTCTTAGTATGATTTCTCATATTGAAATGTTTTAGTAGTTCCTAGGTTTGAAATCTAATTCTTTCAAAAGTTTGTTTGTACTTTATAGTTACAATCACTTGTCTTTCAGAAGAACAATAGAAAAGGTGGCTATTATATGCTTGTCTCTCAGATGGATTATATTCTATGTCATGCTGCTGTTGTCCAAACACAAATACATTGTCTTACTAGTTGATACAGATTGAAATCTGAGTAATCTCTATTATCATTCTTCTGGGTGTTGGGGTTTTCCCTGAAAATCATGCTTTTCAATTTCCTTTGAGTCTCTTTGGCTCAATCTCCTGCTGTTGTAATCATTAGAAGTCCTTAGAGAGTGGAATTTCTCAAAATGTAGACAGTTTTATTCAGAACATGAGTCCTCAGCTATTTCTTTTCATTTATACTTAGCTTGGGATATATAGATGCACCTTTGACTTTAATGTGCTTATTACAGAACCTGAATGCAGAGTATGCTTCCTTCTGCTTTGAGACACAGGTGGCAAGAATTCTTGGTCTGCCAAGGAATTTTATTTGCTTCTAAATTCTGACTGTCCCATTATATGACTTTGTTATATTAAGATTTTAATAGTGCAAATAAGGGTCAAGGCTTCTTTGTTGATGAAATATTAAATCACTCTTTTTAGTCTTCTTACACCTGACAGTTATTTTCTACTTCATCTTTAAAAGCAGAAGTGTATGAGCTTTTCATCCAGTGGAGTAGTTGGAATTTATTCATATGAGTTCAGACCCATTGAGACCTGCCAACCATATAAAAACAGTTGCCAGTATGGGAGAAATCTTCCTTGTGTTGTGATAGAAAGGGTTTCACTGTTAAGATGTGAACTTAAAATAAAAATGTATTCCTCCATTTAAAAAAAAAAAAGCCTGTGCCTGCTTGTCCCAGATGGCTTTCTATAGGAATGAGGAACAAAGTGGATTTATTTGATAACATCTTAAATCTTAAATTATTTTTCAAATTATATGTGTGTGTGCTTACATATATTTTATATATGTGTGTGTGTACACACACACCACACACACACACACACACACATACGTATCTAATGTTAGTAACAGTCTTAATTTAATGTCAACTTTAAATTGGATACAGAATTTAGTTGGACTTGTTTTTTGACCAACTAGGCAAGCAAGCAAGGATTTTTTTTTCCTTTTTTAAATTTGTCTATTTGTTTTTTGAACATGACTGATACTTTGGCATCTGGATTTAAAATGTATTCAAAATGATCTGAATTTTTATCAGTGAGTGTTTCTTGACACTAGTATGGTTTTTCTCTACTACCTCAGTTCTTTTGTTAGTGGTGGTATTTTCATTCTAGTAATCACCTGTAGCAGCAAAGATGGGTTCACAGTTAAAAACATCAAAATCCTGGCTCAGAGCTCCTCTGGCCAAGGCCCTGGGAGTTGGAGGAGCCAAGACTCAGCAGGCATGACTGAAAAGAGAAGTCCCAGTGGTGCTGGAATTGTGCTTCAGTGACAGAAGATGGCTCATGAGTGAGGTCTAGAATGACAGGGAAGACATCTATCATTTGCTTCAAAGTATGCAAGCCAAATCCCGGGGAGAATCATGAGAACCCTGATCCCTGAACAGTTACAGAAATAGACTCTGGATGAGCTGAAATGCACATGCTTCAGCATAGTTTGGTAAAAAACGAGTCTTCCTGCTTCTCTATAAGCCCCTCCGCCCTTTTTTCTTTCTGAGGCCATGTATTACTATTATTTCATCCTTGTCCTATGCTCTAGGAGTTATGGTACTTGTACTGGAGAGCCCTCTAAAGTCTCAAAACCCAACCCAAAAGGAAAGGGGTGGGTATCTTTCCACTGATAAAGAAGGGACCCCAAAACTTGGGTGAAGAGAGGTTGAAAGATGTGTATTGTTTTACACACTTACTTTGGGAAAACAAGAGAACCCTTAGGAATTCCTAACATCCCTATTGCCCATGAATTGCAGGAATGGGCTGTAGAGGGCTTCCTGGAAATCCGAACATGAATCATGGTGGATATTCTCTCTTAGCCTTTGTCTGATCATGCAGACATTTAAAAAAAATCAAAATCCTGTTTATTTTGCCTCTTCAATATTTCCCAGTTATTTATTTCCCTTTTATTCATCCTGTCACGGCCCTAATTCAGGTCCTCAGTCCCTAACATCCAGATTTTTGGGTTTTCTGTCTGGCTGTTTTGTTTTCCAGTTTCTCTCTACTTCAATTCATTCTAAACATTACTTTCAGTATTATTTTTCAGAAATATAGTTTTTATCCCATTATTTTTCCTCCTACAAATCTTCCATGGCTCTTTGGTTTTGAAGTTCCAAATTCCTTAGAAAATGCACAGCTTAAGAGAGTAGCCACAGCCATATTCAGGTCTCAGTATTTAAATGTAAGCTTAATTAGAAGTAAATAAATAAGTTCCTCCATCACAGTTTCATTTCATGTACTCAAAAGCCACAGTGGCTAGTGACTACTGAATTGTATAGCACCAATTTAAAATATTTCTATCATCACAGAAAGTTTTATTGGACAACTCTGCCTTAGAATGTTCTATCAACCCTTCCATAACATGTTCTAGCTTACTTTTCCAGCATTATGGATCCAGTCATGTGGGTCTACTTACTGTTGAAAGCATCAACCATTCAATCAACAAATGTTCATTGAGCTCCATTGGTATACTAGGTATCATTTTATTGGCAGCACTACTATGAATTAAAACAAGACAAAACAAAACTGCCCTCATGGAATTTATATTAGTGGAGGAATTATAAACATCCAAAATATTAAACATGTAAAATATGCAATGGTAAGGGGTACTAGGAAGAAAAATAAAAATGTAGTGTTCAGTGAACAATGGGTGGGTGGTTACATGGGGTATTCAGGAAAGACCTTTGGGTTGAGGGCTATTTTGGCCAAGCCCTGAGTGAAGTGAGGCAATGAATCATGTACCTCTCTGGGGGAGTATAAGTCTTTCATCCTACTACCTTCAAGCTTTCGCCCCTCTTACAATGTTTGTGAGAATATCATCTATAAAGGGCACATCATCATTAAGTGGTAGCCTTTATCTTGCTCTAAAGATTTTTGGTCTCAAGCCAGAATGTAATCAGAATCCTAAACAGTTAAAACTAGAGGCAACTATAGAAATCATCTAATCTATTTCTTAATTTTAAGGAGGAGATAGGTTAAGATGTAGATAGGTTTAATTGATTTGTTTTAAGTGGCAAAGTGAAATAGTGGTAAAGTGTCAATCAGAACCTGGTCTCCTGGCTTCTACTGTTGTCTTGCTTAGGGCTGAGTTTTCTAAGTAATGAGATCAAAATGAGGAAGACCTCTTGAACCTTTAAAACATTTTTTTTCTTTAAATATTTATTTTGGCTTTCTTCAGAATTTTATCGATATTCATGTTTCAGATGTTTTTTTTTACACTGCAGAGTCTATTTGATTGCTCAGAAACACATTTGAAATTATTTCTGCATTTAGTTTTCTTTTAAATTTTAGTTTACCAATACAGTAGAATACTTTTTAGCATTATAAACATAATACATACACATATGTATATGTTTCTGTAGAAGGTAGTATATATGTACATCTTTGATATCAATTATATATCATACACTGTGTTCATACAGTGTATTTTCAAAAACCAAAAACTTCCTTTTGTGTATTCCCAACTAGCATAAAGTCATGCATTTTAATTGACTTACAGCCTTATTCTCCAAATGAAATCCTGAGGAATTGCTTCAGGAATTCTCATAGATGGTGGGCTAGTAATTTAATTAATTTTCTAGAATATTTTTAAGGGATTGGAAGCCTTAAACTCATCTTTGGTAGGTAAGGGCTAAGGCTTCTCTCCTTGTGGAATGCAAGTTCATGGCATATTATTCAGGATTAATAGCTTAGTAGTACAATTTTATTATACTTACTATATTGTCAGTGAATAGTAAGCTCATAAAGTACATCTTTATTTAATGATTTTGGAAACAGTGAATTTCAACACTGAAACTACAAGTACTGAGAATGTATATCAAATCATGTGTTTTGGAGAATTACGTCACCAATATGCCAACTTAGGTCATTCCTGATTTTGCTCCCCTCACAAGAAGAACAGCTGATATCTATTCAAGAACAAGATATCACTGAGAGACTTCTAGAACACAGGATGAGGCTGAAGCACACCCCTGCACTTCAGAGACCAAGACAAACTGCTTTAGAAGGGTAACAGAAAGAGCTACATGTTGACTGCATCGCCCCTCCCCAGATAGCATAGCACCATACAGGGAGGTCTCCCTTGAGTCTCTCTTTTTTCCAGTAGGAAAAGAGAACTTGCGTGTCTTTGTGGGCGCCCTCACTCTGATCTTGCATCATGAAGATTGCAAGGGAGTCTGTGGAGCTCAATCACTGAGAATCTGACTGCCATAGAGAAGGGGGGGAGGGACTTGCAACAACCAGAACATAGATCTTGGCAGACCCAGCTGATACCTGTAGTGCTCAAGTAATGATCCCAAATAGCACCTCTGCTCATCTGCAGAACCTAGTCAGAGGTGCACTCTGACCAAGGAACTTGGAAGAATGCAGATCTGCCTGATTCAGATCCTCAAAGGAGGAGTTTTCTAGCCTAGAGCCCAGTATACTTGCATAGAGGCTGGGTGATGAGCCATAGCCCTACCCACTATGGAGACTGCATTCCAGGCTCATGTGACTCATGGGGCTGACAGGCAGACAAGCAGAGTTGATTAGCCCCAGAGCAAAACTAGTACCCCATGTTGAGGCTTCCTGTGCTATACACAGGCAGGAGGATTAATTCATAGAAGGCTAAGGCTCCAGGCCCCACTGAAACAGAGAGCCTGTTTGGGAAATTGAGAGTAGTGTGGAGTGGCTCCTCCCCATCCTGTCTTGGCAGAGAGCCTGAGATATAGCCCCACCTGCTGTGAAGAGTGTCTTCAGCTCCTTCTGGCCAGAAGATCTGGCAAAAAAACATGAAAGGTGTGCAGTTCAGTGTGCATGCCAAGAGAAATGAAGACAGAGACAGTAGTTTGTAGAGCAAAGCCAGTGGCCTTGTACAGCCAGGGACCTTGGGGTGCAGGTCAGCTTAAATTAAGACAGCAAAGAGCTTCACCAGTTTTAGAGCTACTTCGGCTGCACCCAGGCAAGGAATCTAGTTCATAGCCCTGTTCATTGTTAAATACAGCCTCCAGCCTGTCCAACCAGAGAACTTAATAAGAGCAAACAGGAAACTGCATAGCTAATTCAACAGTGGGACTATGTACAGTGGTCCTTGAGCAGAGTATAGCTGGTGACTTCTCCTGTCTGCAGAACAAAACTGGTGGCCTTATCTGACCTAAGATCTCAGTGCACATTCAGCCCTGATTCATCACCACCACCTGCCCCCAACAAGCCGTACAGGCTGTAGCCCTGGCTTGCTATCTTTCTAGGGCAGGGAAGCTAATTCATAACCCTGTCTACTACTATAGTACCCAGTCCCAACCATCTAGTAAGTCTGACCATAATATTCACAAATGCAGAGTATCCTAAACCTCACCTGGGTGGGTAACCAAGCCAGCAGTTTTATCCAACTATTCTGTCAGTGAGACACCTGCTATCCCTGTCCTCAGAGTTCAAACAGTTGCCTAGCCTCAAAATAGACCGTGATAGCAGGCCCCAGCTGCTCAAGGACATTATCAGCAGACATACCCAGAAACCCAAACTGAGCTGACTGGTGAAGAAGAGTCTCTGCCACAACAAACATGGAAAATCTGGAAGAGGAGCCCCATTACTCAAATGCACAGATACCACTGTAGGGAATCAGGGATCACAAAAAAAATCAGGTAAATATGATACCTCCAAATGAAATGAATAAAACTTTAATAATTGAACCTAAAGAAATGGAGATCTGTAAACCGTCAAAGAATAAGGAATAATCCTCTAAGGAAGTTTAGTGAACTATAAGAAAACATAGATAACTAAATGAAATTAAAACAATGCCTTAATAAAATAAGAAGTTTGACAAGAAAATAGCAACAATTCAAAACAACAAAAAAAGAAATCCTAGAGTTGAAAAATACAACAAGTGAGCTATAGAATTCAATAGTGATTTTTAGAAGTGGACTTCTATGATGTAGAAGAAAGAAATCAGCAACCTAGAAATTAAAATATTGGAAATTGGTCAAAGAAGCACAAAGAAAAAAGAATGAAAACGAGGGAAGAAAGCCTACTGGACTTGTAGGATGTAATGAAAATAAATAATATTTACATTATGGGAATTCCAGGAGAAGAGAGATTAAGGGATGGAAAGTATATTTAAAGCAATAAGGGCTAACACTTCCCAAATCTGGGGAGAGAGACATCCAGAACTGTGAGGCCCAAACGACCCCAGATAGACTGAATCTGAATAGGGCTACACTGAGACACAGTATATTACATTGTCAAAAGTTAGAGACAAAGAACTTTAAGAGAAAAGTGAGAAGTTACATACAAGGGACTATAGGTGGATTTCTCAACAGAAACTTCTCATGTCAGGAGAGAATGGAGTGACATATTCAAAATACTGAAAGAAAATAACTCCATCAACAATTCTATACTCAACTGAAGCTGTCCTTTCAGAAATGAAGGAAGGATAAAGACTTTCCAAACAAAAGCTGAGAGAGTTTGTTACCACCAGACCTCTTTTACAAGAAATGTCAAAGGGAGTTAATAAGTGGAAATAAGATAATGCTAATTAACATCATAAAAACACAAAAAGGTAGCATACATCTCACTGGTAATGGTAAATATATAGTCATAGTTAGATTCTGCAATATGGTAATGGTGGTGCATTAACTCAAAGCAGTAGTTTAAAAGTTAAAAAAAGAACTGAATGTAGCAAAAATAATCATAAATACAATAATCTGTTATTGTTACAGAATATTAAAAAAAACATGTAAATTGTAACAGAAATAACCTAGAATGTGAGGGAGAGAAGGAAAAATGTGTAAAGTCTACAAATTTTATTTAAGTTATCAGTTTAAAATAGTGTTATAACTTTAAGATGTTTTATTTAAGCCTCATGGTACCTACAAGGGAAAATTTGGTAGTAGTTACACAGAAAAACACAACGAAACAGTCAAAGTATACTGATACTAAAAAACATCAAAACAAAAAAGAAAGCAGGATGGGCGCCTGGGTGGCTCATTCGTTAAGCATCTGCCTTCTGCTCAGGTCATGATCCCAGGGTCCTGGGATCGAGCCCCGCATCGGGCTCCCTCCTCCGCGGGAAGCCTGCTTCTCCTTCTCCCACTCCCTCTGCTTGTGTTCCCTCTCTCGCTGTGTCTCTCTCTGTCAAATAAATAAATAAAATCTTTAAAAAAAGAAAGCAGGATTAGAAATGGGGCAATGGATCTACAACCAGAAAACAATTAACAAAGGCAATAGTTAAGTCCTTACTTATGAATAATCACTTTAAACATAAATGGATTAAATTCTCTAATCAAAATACATAGAATGGCTAAATAGATTTAAAAAAATCAAGGTCCAACAATATGTTGCCTACAAGAGAGTCAATTTAGCCTTAAAGACACACAAAGACTGAGAGTAAAGGGATGGAAAAAGACATTTCAAGCAAATAACCCAAAAAGGCAATATACGTAGATATAAGTATACTTATATAAGACAAATACAGATGTAAACTATACTTATATCAGACAAAACATTTTAAACTATAAATGATAAAGGGGTCAATACATCAGGAAGTTGTAACAGTTGTAATTTTATGCACCCCAAATTAGAGCACTTAAATATGTAATGCAAAAACTGACAGAAGTAAAAGGAGAAATAAAGAGCAATACAGTAACAGTTAGGGACTTCAATACCCATTCTCAACAATGGCTAGATCATTCAGACAGAGAATCGATAAGGAAACAGCAGACTTGAACACTATGGACCAAATGGACCTCACAGACATGTACAGAATGTTTTGTCCAACAACAGCAGAATGCACATTCTTCTCAAGGGCACATGAAACATTTTCTAGCATAGACCATATATTAGGCCACAAAGCAATTCTTAAAAATTCATTAAGATTTAAATTATACCAAATATCTTCTCTGACCACAGTGGCATAAAACTAGAAATCAATAACAAGAGAAAAACTGGAAAATTCAGGAACACATGGAAATCAACACTCTCCTGAACAACTGATGGATCAAAGAATAAATTAAAGGAGAAATAGTTTCTTGAGACAAATGAAAGTGGAAGCACCACATACCAGAACTTACAGGATGCAGCAAAAACAGTTCTCAGCAGGAAGCTTATAGCAATAAATGCCTACTTTAAGAAGCAAGAGCAGCTAAGATGGAAGAGTAGTAGGAGGACCCTAGGCTTGCCTCTTCCCTCAAACACAGCTAGATAAATATCACATCATTATGAATACCCAAGAAATTGATCTGAGGACTGACAGAACAAACTGCACAACTAGAGGGAGAGAGGAGGCCACATTTTGGAAAGTAGGAGGTACGGTGATGTGGTTTGTGGGAGAAAAGGATCATTGGGTGCTGCAGAGGGGAGGGAGCCTTGGTCTCAGAGAGAGGTGAGTTTGAGAGAGAGGAGTGCAGAGGATGGGATCACACAAGGAAAACACTTCTCTAAAGCCATTGACTGGGAAAATGAGAGGGGCTGATTTTCCTGAGTTTTTACAACCAGTGGAGCTCAAAGACTAGAGTTTTAGAGGTCTGCTGTGTGGCTGATATAGAGCCCTGAGGGCACTGCAGTGCTCCTGTAGAGAAGGCAGGCAGGTAATGGGGGGAGGGGGCACACCATATGATCTGAGGATCACCCAGAGAAGCACTGGAAGAGAAGTTTCCCCCTTCTTGGAGCTCATCTGAGAGAGGTGGCATTGCCTCTCCGGGGACAAAGGAGCCTGTAGAACCCATTCCCCTCCCCCACCCCTCAGCCTAGGTACAGAGACACCTGCTGAGGGTGGCTAACCTGGACACTGACTCCATGGTGTGCTTTGCTCCAAACCCCACACTCCTGTTCTCTAGTGTGCCTGGCCTTCTGGGTCAAACCTGCATCAATCCCAGCATAGTGAGACCCTCCCTCAGAAGACCAGCACGGGTCCCCATCACACCAGGTCCCTAAAGTTTGGAGTTTTAAAAACTCAGCCAGCCTGGCTGGGATAGAGCCCAAAGTGCACTGCACTACTCCAGGCAGGCAAGCAACAGGGACACAGTGTGAAAACAGTGATCTGAAAAACACCTAGGAGACATGAGGGACATTTATTCACTCCTGGGAGGGCTTTCCTGATACCAGCAAGCACAAGCTCCTCTCTCCAGGGACAAAGGAGCTGGCTGGTGCCATTTCCCTACTCCGCCGCTCAACATAAACTAACTTCAGTAAACAGCACAGTGCCAACAGTGGCTGCCTGATCTGCTTACACCAAGTCCTGCCCACCCTGTGCTCTGCTGGTACTGCTTTTCTCAGGCGAGTGTGCCTGAAAACCAGTGCAGGGGGCGCCTCCCACAGAAGACTGGCACAAACCCCTGCATGCACCACGTCTACTGACCATAGAGTTCTGCAGAGCTTCAGCTCTAGTGGAAATAGTATTAGGTCTCTTAACAAGTAGATCAGAGCACTCCTAGTTAAAACTCGCCACACCGTGGCCAAAGTCCAAACACACCCCACTGCAGGCAAGGAGAAACTCTGCTGAAGACTGACTTGAGGGATAAAGCAGCCATAACACAGCAGCAGAGTGCACGCAGAATACACAGGAGACACCTCCTGAAGCACCAGGACCTGGAGAGTATATGACTTCTTCATAAAGCCATTACTCTCAGGAGAAGGAAACCTACCAGAGTTTACTAACACACGGATGTTCTGAAGAAAAGATTCATGACAGCTGTACTCTCAGGTTTGAAGGGGAAAAAACACATTATTGATATTACAAAAATCTAATAGAAACAAGAAAAGGAAAATCTGAGCATAGATGAAGGCAACAGTAAGCAGTAAAGTAGAATAAGACAGAGTTACAACAAATTGTCAAATCAGGTACTTACAACATTCAACCTCATTAGCTGGGAAAGCCCTATAGAGACAGCCAGGCTGGAGTCCCGATTGAGAAGTGTGGGTGGAGTGTCTTCCCCTCAGGTGAGACTTCCAACTGACCATCCCCATAATGGCCATATATATGGGGTAAATGATGGGGACTGAAGTTAAACATTTGTTTGCCTATGTGCAGTTTGAAGCAGGCTGCATTTCTATCATGTCTTTATAACTTCAAGGAGCCTGGGCAATATGTGATGTCTCCCCTTCCAGATTCCATTCTGGGGGGGGCCGGCCCAGCCTGGAGCCAGAGGAGATACAAGGCAAAATTTATAGCTCTTGGCGTCCAGACCAGAAGGGTCAATTCTGACCTGGAGACCAGCTAATGTCAACTAACCAGGCTCCCGAGGTCACTCATGCAGCACAAGTCTCACAAAAAACATTCTTTAGCCTGCCTGTGTATGTGCAGGTCGGGGTGGTCAGTTATGCACGACAAATCACAGAAATCGCCATCCATACAATAAAAAAGATGAAGACAGAGACCTAGACAAAAATGCCAAGATGGAGGAATTCATCCTAAAAGAAAGAACAAGAAAAGGTTACAGCCAGGGATCTAATCAAAACAGGTATAAGTAATATGCCTGATCCAGAATTTAAAGCAACAATCATAAGGATACTAGCTGAGCTTGAGAAAAGCATAGAAGACATCATGGATACCCTTACCACAGAGATAAAAGAGCTTAAAATCAATGAGGCTGAAATGAAACATGCAATAACTGGAATTTGAAACTGACTGGATATAGTGACCACAAGGATGGAAGAAATAGAGGTACGGATTAAGTGATATAGAAGATAGAATTATGGAAAAAAGTGAAGCTGATCAGAAGAGGGAAGTAGTCTTAGATCATGAAAGTAGACTTAGGGAACTCAGTAACTCCATCAAATGGATTAACGTTCATATCATGGGAGTCCCATAAGAAGAAGAGACAGGAAAGAGGGCAGAAGGTTTATTTGAGGAAATTATAGCTGAAAACTTACCTAATCTGGGGAAGGAAACAGATTTCCAAATCTAGGAGGCACAGAAAACTCCCATAGAAATGAACAAAAGCAGGCCAACACCAAGACATAGCATAGGTAAATTTGCAAAATATAGATATAAAGAAAAAATCCTAAAAGCAGCATGATAAAAGAAGTCCCCAACTTACAAGGGAAGACAAATAAGGTTAGCAGCAGATCTCTCCACAGAAACTTGACAGGCCAGAAGGGAGTGGAGTGATAGATTCAACATGCTGAATGGGAAAAATACGCAGCCAAGAATACTCTATCCAGCAAGCTATCATTCAGAATAGAAGGAGAGACAAAGAATTTCCCAGAGAAACAAAAACTATAAAGGAGTTCATGTCCACTAGACTGGCCCTGCAAGAAACATTAAAGGGGACTCTTTGGGAAAGAAAGATCAAAAACTACAAATATTAGAAAGGAATAGAGAAAATCTCTAGAAACGACAGAAGAAGTAATAAAATGGCACTAAATTCATATCTATCATCAATCACTCTGACTGTAAATGGAATACATGCTCCAGTCAAAATATAAGAGTCCATATGCTGCCTACAGGAGACTCATTTTAGACCTAAAGACACCTGCAGATTGAAAGCGAGGGGATGTAGAAATATTTAACATGCGAATGGATGTCAAAAGAAAGCTGGAGTAGCAATACTAATATCAGACAAACTGGATTTTAAACCAAAGACTGCAATAAGATGAAGAAAGGCATTATGTCATAATAAAGGGGTCTATCCAACAAGAAGATCTAACAATTGTAAATATTTATGCACCCAACTTAGGAGCACCCAAATATATAAAACAGTAACAGATAAAGAAACTCATTGATAATAATACAATAATAGTAGGGGACTTTAACACCCCACTTATATCAATGAACAGATCATCTAAGCAGAAAATCAACAAGAAAATTTGACACACTGGACCAGATGGACTTAACAGATATATTCAGAACATTTCATCCTGAAGTACCGGAATACACATTCTGTTCAAGTGCACATGGGACATTCTCCAGAATGGATCACATACTAGGTCACTTATCAGGCCTCAACAAGTACAAGAAGATTGAGATCATACCATGCGTATTTTCAGACCACAAAGCTATGAAACTTGAAGTCAACCACAGGACAGAATTTGGAAAGACCATAAATACATGGAGGTTAAAGGAAATCCTACTAAAGAATTAATGGGTCAACCAGGAGATTAAGGAATAAATTAAAAGAAAAATACATGGAAACAAATGAAAATGAAAACACAATAGTCCAAAGCCTTTGGGATGCAGCAAAACGCATTCCTAAAAGGGAAGTATATAGCAATACAGATCTTCCTCAAGAAGCAAGAAAAATCTCAAATATGCACCCTAACCTTACACTTAAAGGAGCTAGAAAAAGAAAAACAATGAAGCCTAAAAGCCAGCAAAAGAAGGCAAAGAATAAAGATTAGAGCAGAAATAAATCCTATAGAAAAAACAAACAAAAACCAGTAGAGCAGATCAATGAGAACAAGAAGTGGTTCTTTGAAAAAATTAATACAATTGATAAACCCCTAGCCAGACTTATCAAAAAGAAAAGAGAAAGGACCCAAGTAAACAAAACTACAGAGAGGAGAAATCACAACCAACACCACAGAAATACAAATAATTGTAAGAGAATATTATGAAAAATTGTATGCCAACATATTAGGCAATCTGGAAGGAATGGATAAATTCCTAGAAACATATAAACTACCAAAACTGAAACAAGAAGAAATAGAAAACTCGAGCAGACTGATAACCAGCAAAGAAATTGAATCGGTAATTAAAAATCTTCCAACAAATAAAAGTCCAGGGCCAGATGGCTTGCCAGGAGAATCCTACCAGGCATTTAAAGAAGAGTTGATGCCTATTCTTCTCAAACTATTCCAAAAAATAGAAATGGAAGGGAAGCTTTCAAGCTCATTTTATGAGACCAGCTTTACCTTGATTCCAAAACCTAAGACACCATTAAAAAGGAGAACTACAGGCCAATATCTCTAGTGAACATGGATACAAAAATTCTCAACAAAATTATTAGCAAATTGAATCCAACCATGCATTAAAAGAATCAATCACCATAATCAGTGGGATTTATTCTTGGGCTGCAAGTGTGGTTCAATATTCACAAATCAATCAGTGCGATATACTACATTAATAAAGAAGAGATAAGAACCATATAATCTTCTCAATAGATACAGAAAAAGCATTTTAAAATACACAGCATCCATTCTTGATAAAAACAACCTTCAACAGAGTAGGATGGAGGTACATACCTCAGGATCATAAAGGCCATATATGAAAGACCCACAGCTAATATTCAGCAATGGGGAAAAACTGAGAGCTATTCCTCTATGGTCAGGAACAAGAGAGGGATGTCCACTCTCACCACTGTTATTCAACATAGTACTAGAAGTCCTAGCCTTAGCAGTCAGACAACAAAAAGAAATAAAAGGCATCCAAATGGGCGAGGAAGAAGGCAAACTTTCACTCTTTACAGATGACATGATACTCTATGTAGAAGACCTGAAAAGCTCCACCAAAAATTTGCTAGAACTGATACACAAATTCAGTAAAGTTGCAGGATGCAATCAACGTACAGAAATCTGTTGCATTTCTATATACCAATAATGAAGCAGCAGAAAGAGAAATCAAGGAATCAGTCCCATTTACAACTGAACCAAAAATCATAAGATACCTAGGAATAAACCTAACCAAAGAGATAAAAGATCTGTCCCTTGAAAACTATAAAGCACTTACCAAAGAAAGTGAAGATGACACAAAGAATTAGACATTCTATGCTCCTGGAAATGAAGAAGAAATATTGTTAAAATGTCTATCCTACCCAAAGCAATGTACACATTCAATGCAATCCCTATCAAAATACCACCAGCATTTTTCCCAGAGCTAGAACAAACCATCCTAAAAGTTGTGTGGAAACACAAAAGACTCTGAATAGCCAAAACAATTTTGAAAAAGAAAAGCAAATCTAGAAGCATCACAGTTCTGGACTGCAAGCTCTATTACAAAGCTGTAGTCATCAAGAAGTACAGCACTGGCATAAAAACAGACCATAGGTTGGAACAGAATAGAGAATCCAGAAATGGAGCCACAACTATATGGTCATCTAATCTTCAACAAAACAGGAAAGAATATCCAATGAGAAAAAGACTCTTCAACAAATGGTGTTGGGAAAACTGGAGAGCAACATGCAGAAGAATGAAACTGGAGCACTTTCTTACGTCATACACAGAAATTCAAAATGGATGAAAGACCTAAATGTGAGACAGGAATCCATGAAAATCCTAGAAGAGAACACAGGCAGTAATCTCTTTGACACTGATTGGCTGCAGTAACTTCTTACTACATACATTTCCTGAGGCAAGAGAAACAACAGTAAAAATGATTAGGACTTTATCAAGATAAAAAGCTCTGCACAGTGAAGGAAACAATCAACAAAACTAAAACACAGCCCATGGAGTGGGAGAAGATATTTGCAAATGACATCTGATAAAGGGTTAGTATCTAAAATTTATATAGAACTTATCAAACTCAACACCCAAAAAACAAATCCTCCAATTAAGAAATGGGCAGAAGAGATGAATGGACATTTTTTCAAAGAAGATGTATGGATGGCTAACAGATGCATGAAAAGATATTCAACATCACTCTTCCTCTGGGAAATACAAATCAAAACCAGTATGAGACACCACCTCACACCTGTCAGAATGGTAAAATTAACAACTCAGGAAACAGATGTCGGCAAGGACATAGAGAGAGGGGAACGCTCTTACACTGTTGGTGGGAATACAAACTGGTGCAGCCACTGTGGAAGACAGTATGGAGGTTCCTCAAAAAGGTAAAAATAGAACTACCTTATGACCCAGCAATTGCACTACTAGGTATTTACCCAAAAGATACAGAAAATACTGAATCGAAGGAGCACATGCACCCCCAAATGTATAGCAGCCCAAGTGTCCATTGATGAGTGGATAAAGAAGAGGTGGTATGTATATATACACAAAGACAAATATATATATGCACACACATATATATCTATACATTATCAATTGTGTATATATACTTATATACAATAGAATATTATTCAGGCATCAGAAAGAATGCAATCCTGCCATTTGTAACAATGTGGATGGAGCTAGAGAGTATTACGCTAAGTGAAATAAGTCAGTCAGAGAAAGACAAATACCATATGATTTCACTCATATGTGGAATTTAAGAAACAAAACAGATGAACATAGGGGAAAAAAAGGAGAGGCAAACCATAAAACAGACTCTTGAGGGTTGCTGGAGTAGAAGTGGACAGGGGATGGGGGTAAATGGGTGATGGATATTAAGGAGGGCACTTGTGATGAGCACTGGGTGTTGTATGTGAATGATCAATCAGTAAATTGTTCAGCCAAAACTGATATTACACTGTATCTTAACTAACTGAAAGTTAAATAAAAACTTGAAACTAAAAATAAAAAAATTAAAAAAGTTAAAAAATAAAAATAAAAAAAAATTTAAGGAGGCAAGAGCAATTCCAAATAAATAGACTAACTGTATAACTTAAGGAACTAGGAAAAGAAAAAAAGTGATTCAAAAGTTGCAGAATAAAAGAAATAATAAAGATTAGAACAGAAATAAATGAAATAGAGAACAGAAAAACAAAGACAAGGTTAAGCAAACTCAGAGTTGGTACTTAGAAAAGTTAAAGTTGACAAACCCTTAGATAAACCAAGGAAAAAAGAGAAAGGACTCAAATCTGCAAAATTATAGAAAAAGGAGACATTATAATTATCATAGAAGTTCAGAGGATCGGGTGCCTGTGTGGCTCAGTCGTTACGCGTCTGACTTTGGCTCAGGTCATGATCCCAGTGTCCTGGGATCAGGCTCCGCATTGGGCTCCCTGCTGTGTGGGAAGCCTGCTTCTCCTTTCCCACTCCCCCTGCTTGTGTTCCCTCTCTCTTGCTATCTCTCTTTCTGTCAAATAAATAAATAAAATATTTAAGAAAAAATTCAGAGGATCATAGAAGGCTACTATAAACAACTACGTGTTAACATATTGAACAACCTAGAAGAAATGGAAAAAATCTTAGAAATGTACAAATTACCGAGGCCCAATCAGGAAGAAATAGATAATCTGAATAAACCAATTACTAGTAAGGATATGGGATCAGTAAATAAATACCCCAACAAAGAAAAGCATAGGACCAGGTGGTTTACTTGGTGAATTTTACTGAATATTGAAAGAATTACCACCAATCCTTAAAGTCTTCCAAAAAACTCAAAAAGGAAGGAACACTCAGTCCCAAACTGAACTTAGAAGGCCAGCAATATCCTGATAGTAAATCCAGAAAATGAAAGCTACTAGAAAAGAAAACCACAGACGGTATCTCTGATGAATAGATATGCAACATTTCTCAATAAAATACAGGCAAACTGAATTCAGCAGCATGTTAAAAGGATCATTCACCATGATCAAGTGTGATTTATCCCTGGGATGCAAGGACGGTTCAACATATGCAAATGATTGTGATATATTGCATTAATAGAAAGAAAGAAGAAAATAGTATGATCATCTCAATAGATGTAGAGAAAACATTTGACACAATTCATCGTCCATTTATGATAAAAACTTTAAGCAAATTAGCCATAGAAGGAACATATCTCAACATAAAGGCCATATACAAAAAGCTCATAGCTAACATCATAGCCAACAGTGAAAGGATGCATAAGACAAGTGTGCCCATTGTCACTTCCCCTATTCAACCTAATACTGGAAGTCTTATCCAGAGCAGTCAGACAGGAAAAAGAAAAAAGTATATTAGAATTGGGAAGGGAGAAGTAAAGTTGTCTCTGTTTGCAGATGACATGATTTTATATATAGAAAATCTTAAAGATTCAGCCAAAAATTCTGAGCTCTTATCAGTGAATTCAGTAATTTGTAGGATACAAAATTAACATACAAAAATGAGTAACATTTCTATACACCAACAACAAAATTTCTGAAAAAGAATAAAGAAATTCATCCCATTTACAGTAAGTATCAAAAACATTCTTGTGAGAGAAAAAGAGAGATAAAGGGCTTATTATTATGAGAAAAATACTTTTGACCTTGTGGACCTCTTGAAAATTTTTGGAATCACTAGGAGTCCTTTGACCATACTTCAAGAACTACTGCTGTATTTTTTTTTTAAGAATACTGCTATTGAAGAATATTATCCTGTTCATTCAATACATTTTATGTTTATCACAACTCCATATCTCTTAAAACCAGTTGCTTGTGGATTTTTATATTCCAGTCCTACAGTAATGGATTGTTGATGGTACTGAGATCAAGGTATGGAATTGGAGATATCTCTAACTTTGTATGTGTTAATTCTCACTGCTAAGGAAGCTTTCTCTCATCTTGCAAGTCTTTTTCAGATAATCAGTCACCTTATCTGTGACACATTTAATAATTTCTGTGTCTTTCTTATGTACTTCATACATGCTTTTATTATTTTACAATCATGCAGGTGTTAATTGCAGTCAAAAAGCCAAGATGTGTATAAAATACTACTTTATTTCCTGTGTAATTTATTTGACTGTGACTTCTTAATTTTCTAACCTCACAGGAAATCCCATATTCAGCATGGTAGGTTCTCCTAACCTGACCTAATGTTCCTCTGTACTCTGAGAGCTCACTTGGTGCCCAGAGAATGGAAATGCGCTTCTGGTGACTGGGATGGACATGCTCACAGTCCCACTGCCTTTGCTTATCGTAGTACTCTACTTGTCTGCCACGTTTTAGCTGCTCCCATGCCATCCTTCTTGTGACCAAATCTCGGCTGAGTCAGGTGACCAGTGACCAGTGACAATGGTCACTTGTTCCTCTACTCCCACACAGCTATTCCTTTTGGAGGCCCTGGGGCACTCTCCCTTCACATTTGTGTCTCTAGTTCTGGGACCCCACCAACCTAACAAAAACTGTAGGGGAAACCCCAACTAGCCTCCTGCTTTTGCAAGACTCTTTTTGATTTACAATTGACACTATTATGCTCAGTGGGTCTAGGATTTACAAAACAAGGGTTAAGGATTCTGGCAAGCTATCTTTTCCTCCCAGTTATATATCCTGAGTACATTGAAGCGTGGAATTTTCTACTTTCTTGAAAGGAAAGTGGAAAAAAGAAAAAATTCTGGGAGGGGAAAAAGACAACACTACTTAACCCAACAATATATTATCTATCCATGTATGTATTAGACATGATTATTTTATTAGGTTTTATCTTTGCACCCCACTCTCCAACATACATACACACATGTATGCACACAGAATCTATGACGTTGATGTGAATGCCTTGACATAGGTAGCTTCTAGTACCACACATAATGACCAGCATATCATAGAATCTCTAAATATTTGTTAAAGCAATTTAAAAAATATATAACTAAGGTCTTTACCAATATATCTTATCTTAATTTTCTTTGAGAAAGAATCTAAGCTATGCCCTCTTGTTCATTGTTATTATAATTGAGGAATTAAAGGCTAAAGACCACGCATAAAATGCTGATACCTTTAAGGATTTAATGTACTAAAACAAGTTCTTAGTATACTAAGAACATTTACTGTCAGTAATATTAGTAATGTAAAAGCACCATTCCGGGCATTTGCCAGGAAAGCTAAATTGAGGCGTTGGAATGGAAATATGCAATCAGTAGATATTATGTTTTCTGACTCAGAATTGTTTATAAATTAAAATTTCCTTTAGTGCTGGAAAATTATAGCCATCTAGTACACTTAGGTATGCACAGGAATTTCTCGTAGCACTAAATGAAATAATGTTTTAAAATACTTAGTACACTATGTCATAGGTGTTAGGTGATGCTCAGGCAATGGCAGCAATTTACTTTGCTTTATTTTCCTCTGACTATAGACCTTGTGGGTCTCCAGCACAGCTATCTTGCAGCTATAAGAAATGTCAGTTTTCTCTGCTGCCAGTAAATTCTTTTTGCACCAAGAGGAAATCAAGACTTCTTGCTTAATTAATGTGCATAATAAAATAACTATTATAAAAACAGAAAATGGCGGGCCAAAGTGATCCTGCAGTGTCTTAGAAATGTACTTCACAGGAGACAAGGGGAAGAAATCCGAATTGGCCAGTACTTTTAAGTTTTTTCCTGACTTCTTTTTCTGTGGTTTATTGCATGCTCAATTTCTGCTGTGTCTGGATAAACTCAAAGTATGTGTTCCCATGACATGATGCTTAACACATACAAGATCTCTTCCGGCATAAAAATTAGTCTTCATCATATAATGAAAGAACTGACCTAACTTTTAGTAAATATTTTAGAAAGAACGATTCAAGACAAATTCAACTTATTTTTTATTTTTTTTAAAGATTTTATTTATTTATTTGAGACAGAGAGAATGAGAGAGAGAGAGCACATGAGAGGGGGGAGGGTCAGAAGGAGAAGCAGGCTCCCTGCCGAGCAGGGAGCCCGATGCGGGACTCGATCCAGGGACTCCAGGATCATGACCTGAGCCGAAGGCAGTCGCCTAACCAACTGAGCCACCCAGGCGCCCCAAATTCAAAATTTATTATAAAACATTTTTTTTAAAGATTTTATTTATTTATTTGACACAGAGAGAGAGCGCGTGCATGCGTGCACAAGCAGGGGGAGTGGCAGGCAGAGGGAGAGGGAGAGGGAGAAGCAAGCTCACTGCAGAGCAGGGAGCCCAATGTGGTGCTTGATCCCAGGATCCCGGGATCATGACCTGAGCCAAAGGCAGATGCTTAACTGACTGAGCCAACCAGGCGCCCTATTATAAAACCTCTATAGACACTTGATGGATTTTCAGACTGGGAATATGTTTCGATAATTTTGTCAAAACAAAAAAAACAATAATGTAAAATCTTTAACATCAAAGTCTTCCTTGTGTTGGTGCTTAAAAATGCAGGGTGTAACATCTGTGTTTTAATCTTGGCTCTACATTTGCCACCGTGAGCAAATTCTTACATTTTCTGATCCCCAGTTTTCACATCTAAAAAAGTGGAATGAGAAATAGGACCTGGTCATAGGTTTATTGTGATTAATAAGTGAATAATTCATATAAGATGACAAGAGTGTCCAGCACATTGTAAGTCTTCATTAAATATTAAGTATGATAATAAACTTCTAATCTCCACCCCCGAATTTATCCTTAATATAGTTCATGAATATTATTTAAGTTTTAAGAATTACTTTCTTCTTGCATTTAAAATATGCTGAACAATCATAATGCATTTGGGCGATGGGTTATCTCATGGAACTATTCCTTACTTATTTTCTAGTCCTAGGTTTCAGGAATTACAGTTTGAATTTAGAAAAGAAGTTAATATTCCTAATTGTAAATGCCATCTTTATAGCTTGATTTTATCATAAACAGTATTTATTTGACATCTTTATTAAGTTTCTTTCATTGATGGTGAAATAAATCCCTGTTGTATTGTTTGAATGATGGCGTTAAATATGTGCTAAAAGTCTCCATTCTCTGAAGGTGGTATAAATATACTTTTCATTCTTAGATGGTTACAGAAAATAGGTAAGCTTTTCTTCTATTTTCTCTACTCCAAGATATGTACAGTGATAAGTATCATTGAAATTCTGAGATTTATCTCAATTTTTTTTTTTTTAAGATTTTATTTATTTATCTGAGAGAGAGAATGGGAGACAGAGAGCATGAGAGGGGGAGGGTCAGAGGGAGAAGCAGACCCCCCGCCGAGCAGGGAGCCCGATGCGGGACTC
This sequence comes from Neomonachus schauinslandi, assembly GCF_002201575.2. Classification (NCBI taxonomy): domain Eukaryota; kingdom Metazoa; phylum Chordata; class Mammalia; order Carnivora; family Phocidae; genus Neomonachus; species Neomonachus schauinslandi. The sequence continues at coordinate 91,776,391 of NC_058404.1, forward strand.
GATCCAGGGACTCCGGGATCATGACCTGAGCCGAAGGCAGTCGCTTAACCAACTGAGCCACCCAGGTGCCCGATTTATCTCAATTTTACACTCACTGTTAACTTGACTAACTTACTTAGTTCATCTAAGCTTGTGTGCAGGTCAACTTTGACAAGTAATTTAGAAGGTTGTCATGTTTGACAGGAAAGCTTCTGTGATCATGGATTTTCTACTCTATTAATATTGTCAACTGGACTGTTTTCTGACATTTTAAAATAAATGTGAGCCGTATTTACTATTATTCAAAAGACAGATCACTCAACTACTGTGAATGAAAAATATTTCACTGGCTAGTGGGAATTTTTTAAGACATAAATGTTATATTCAGAAAACTTGGTGAAGTAATCATTAAAATTCCTATTATTTAGTGGAATTAGGGCTTTTTTGGTATGTACTTAAATTTAACTGCTGTGTTAAATGGAAAAAGCAATACTTTTTTAAAACCTTAAGTCTAGACAATGGGTGCCTTTGTGTATTTCCATTTTAAATCCGCAAATATTTTCTGTAAAGGTTGCAATGTAAAAGCACCATGGGGCTTTTACCGAATTTTTATAAGAATAAGGGGTCTTATTCTTATTCACCACCCCCTACCGCATGGTCTTGCCTTTCACAGAAAGAGGCATCTCTTGAATTTTTAAGTTAAACAAATATAAAGCAGAGGTTTCTTCAAAAATGAAAGAGTCTATCAAAGTAGTTCCAGGAAGTTAAACCTATTTGCAAGAAAATAAGAGCAGCACTCCAGTAATTAAATCAGCATACCATAGTAGTTAAGAGTTTTTTTGTTTGTTTGTTTTTTGTTTTTTTTAGCCAGATGGCATGGGTTTATAATTCTGTCTCTACTACCTGGGACCTTGATCAGGTTATTTCTGTATGTTTTAGTTTCCATAACTGTAAAATGGGGATAAAAATGATACTACCTCATCAGATGGTTATGTGGGACAAGAGAATGTGTTTTTACTTTTTATTTTTAAAACACTTGGAATTGTACCTGGCATGCACAAATGAACACAAAGCCCCAGGTGAGCTTCCCTGTTTGGCACTACTCAGTGCATATTGAGTCATACATACTGAGTCATACCTTTGGGGGGAAAAAAAAAGATACTGTATGAATGACTTCTCTGGGAGAGGATGAATGGAAGCTTATGCTTGGTGACTCCTGGACCTTGTTGATACTAGTATGTACAATTTTGCTGTAATAAACTGTATCCTATTAACCTTGCAAATAGGTATAACTTCCTGGAACTAAAAAGCTGTGAGCTTTTTAGGAGTTCTATCAGTTCTTCTGGTGAATTATTGAACCTAAAAGTGTTCTTGGGACCCCCCCCCCCAAACTTAAAATCCATGTCAGAAGTGAGGGTGATCTTGAGGACTGCTGAACTTTGAATGGCCATTCACAACTATCTTCATACCCTGTGGCCATTCATGCATACCTCTCCTTCAGACCTGTTTATTCCCACTTTTCAAACTTTCCCTTTCCAATTGAATGGCCAGCAGCCAACCTCTTGCCCATGAGTGCGAATGTCAAAACCTCTTTTCTTCTAGGAAGAGTGGACAGCCAGATATACTGCCTGAAATTATACACTCTGTAGGATTTTCCTTACTGACAATCCTCAGTAATGCAGTAATCCTGTGTCTATCCAAGTTCCACAAATCAGGTCTGCATTTCTCATCTCCTGCTAGCTGGTCACAGGGAATCCCCCCCATCCCCCCAGGCCATAGCTGTGGGTTTAGGAAAAGTTTGTGCGCAGCATGAATAACCATCATGAGATTCTCAGCCAGCAGCTCATGCAATTTAACTGTGTGTTCTTGATGTTGGACTCAGTCTCATACATACCATTTCCATTTAATGATGGAGTAAATACAAACCAGTTCGTGATGGGCAATTCATGTGCATATTTCCTTGATGTTCTTTAATTAGAGTCTTTACCAGAGCCCAGTAAATTGCCAGGAGTTGCTTCTCAAAAGTAGAATGATTTTTGTCAGAAGAAGACATAGTAAAACTCCAAAACTAATGAGTTTTTAATGTGATTTTCCTGTTGAGACTTAACAGATACTCCATGTACCATCGTCATTGCTTATGTACACTTCCAATATTGTTGGAACTGTACAACTTAATCACTTTAATAGTAATCTGCAGTTATTTTCTAACATCTAACAATCTTTTCCACTGTCAAACCAACAAGTTAAAAATGGATAGGATAGGAATCACCAGCCGTGCAACTTTCAAATCTTCAAACTGTAGTAAAAATCTTCAGTTTTCTTGCAGTTGTGGTATTGTATTATTTTTTTTATCTTCTATTTGTATATACGGGGCAGTTCCAAGAGTTTCCTTTTAGCTTTTATGACCCTAATAGTGGGGAGTCAGTGGAAGGATTCTAACTTTGCATTCAGGAACTGAAAAAAATAACCATAGGATTGTTTGTGGATCCATAGGATCCACTGGGAGACATATATGAAGATTCTGTCATTTGACCTCCCATTCTGACAATTGGTCCTGAGATATATTTGTATTCTGAACTTTAGTGTTAATTCAGAGCCTATATTTAACAAACCTTTGGAGATTTGGGTACTTATCTGTATCCAGTTATAAGGCACCCAAATAAATGGCTGCATATCTCTCTGGAGAAGGCTTGGGCACCTGTTCATTTAACATAGCTATAAGCACCGTTGCAGGGGCAGGGGTCTTCCACAAAGCCTCTCCATTCATTAATCAAAGGACTCAGGATCTATGAATTGACCCAAGGCCATACGTTTGCTAATCTATTGTGTTAAGTTTTTATCTGCAGGACTTTATTTTCTTTATTAATGTCAAGCACATCAAGTTTGCCCATTTATTGTATTCTAGGAATATCATAATAAAATATCCACTGCTTCAGTTCCCTGCAAGTCAATATACTCTCATTACCACTCTTCCCTTGTGGTTTTGTATTAATTCATATGCCTTCTTCATCTGGCCTATTTTGTAGTGGGATTCCATTTTTCCCATCAGAAACAGTAAACCCAATTTCCTTGCAGTATCTCTCACAGGACAACTGCCATAAAGCTCTTCACAGTTGATGTTGCCTCCCTCATCAATACATTTATTAATGCTTCAGAAAAGGAGAACTTATTATTTCTTTTCTTTCTTTTTTTAAGATTTATTTATTATTATTATCTTTTTTTTTTTTGAGAGAGAGAGAGGGAGAGAGAGCATGAGCCGGGGCTGGTGGTGGGGGACAGAGGGAGAGAGAGAGAGAATCTCAAGCAGGCTCCACACTGAGCATGAAGCCCAATGCGGGGCTCTGTCTCCTGACCTTGAGATCATGACCTAACCCGAAACCAAGAGGCGGAGGTCTAACCAAACTGCACCACCGAGGTGCCCCTCTTTTATTTCTTTTATGCTCATTAGTAATTGTGTACTTTATTGGTTGGTTTGTTAACACCCCATCCTTCTAGTATGTAAGACTTCTGGAATAATAGAGTGATTCTTGTCTATCTTATTCTCGGATAATTCTGTAATGCCTAAATAGGTCCTACTATACAGAGGCGCTTAATAAGTCATGTCTGACTGACTGACTGAATGACTGACTATATCTCTGTGCTTCTATATGAATGTTAATGTGGGATAGATTTCCAGAAATTTGAATTGCTCTGTCTAAATTTATGAACATTTTAATTTTATCAAGTACCATCTACTTGCCCCTCAAATAGATTTTACTAATGGACATTTTCATCAAATATGTATGAGAATACTCATTTCCACAAATTCTTCCTAATACATGCCATTAATTGTATTGTCAGTCCATATGTGAAAAAATTACTATTTATTTATTTGCATTTCTTTGATGATTGGTACATTTGAGTATTTTATATTATATATATTTAATATATATGCATATCTATTTATATATGCAAAATATACATGGGTGTGTATATGTATACTGGCCCTTTATATTGCTTTATAAGAACTTGTTCGTACACTGCTTATTTTCCCATTGAATTTTAAAAACTATTTGTAGGAGGTTGTTTTGTTCTGTGGATGCTTTTGATTATATATTGATTTGTGCTTAGCAACCTTTATGAATCTTGTGCTAATTATATAGTTTTTTTACATAATTTTATTTGCATTTTTGATATAGCCTATCTTGTCATCTGTAAGAGTCTACCCCCCAATTCTTAAACATTATTTATTTTTCTTGCCTACTGCAATAGCTTAAACTCCTGTACACTTCTAATAAGAAATGAGAACTGCAAGCTCCCTTATCTTGTCCTTGATATTAAAGAAAATGTCTTAATTATGTTTTTATCTGTAAGTTATTTATTTTGCATGCTTTTATTAAATTTAGGGAGCCAATTTCTTATTCTAATTTGCCAAGAGTTCCCTTTTTAAAAAATCATAGATGGATGTTTAATTTTATCAGTGTATCTTTTGAGAGGGACCATATAATTTTCCCCATTAATATGCTGATGTGATGTATTGTATTGATTTTTAAAAAATATAAAACCACACTTTTATTCCCAGAATAAATTCAATTTTGTCATGTCTCTTTTATCTTTTTTTAAAATCTTAATTGATTCAGTTGCTTGTATTTTTCTTAAAATTTTTGCACCTAAATTTAACCATGAGTTTTTATGTAATCTTCCTTTTTTGTACTTTTTTGCTTATTTGCTCTTTTTAGAAAAAAAATGAAACTTTATTTATTTATTTATTTATTTTAAAGATTTTATTTATTTATTTGACAGAGAGAGACACAGCGAGAGAGGGAACACAAGCAGGGGGAGTGGGAGAGGGAGAAGCAGGCTCCCCGCAGAGCAGGGAGCCCGATGTGGGACTCGATCCCAGGACCCTGGGATCATGACCTGAGCCGAAGGCAGACGCTTAACGACTGAGCCACTCAGGCGCCCCTGAAACTTTATTTTTAAGAGCAATTTGAGGTTTGTAACAAATTTGAGAGAGAGGTACAGAGATTTCTCATATATCTCTTGCCCCCACAGATGAATAGCTTCCCCTACTATAAATATCATTCATCACAATGGTCAGTTTTTAAAGTACATTGGCACATCATAATTACCCAAAGTCCATTCTTTACATTAGGGGTCACTCTTGGTGTTGTACATCTTATGGGTTTGGATAAATGCATAATGAAATATGTTATAATGTCATTCAGAGTATTTTCATTGCCCTAAAAATCCTCTGTGCTCCACTTATTTATCCTCTCCTCCTTCCCAACCCTGGCAAATACTGATCTTTTATTGTCTGTATAGTTTTTTGCCTTTTTCCAGAATGTTGTATATAGTTGGAATTATACAGAATATAGAATTTTAAGATAGACTTCTTTCACTTAGTAATATGTGTTTAAGGTTACTCTGTGTCTCTTATGGCTTGATAGCTCCTTTCTTTTTAGTGCTGAATAATATTTCACTGTCTGGATACACCATAGTTTATCCATTTATCTAATGAAGAACATCTTGATTGCTTCCATTATTTCACCATTATGAATAAAGCTGCTATAAACATCAATGTGCAGGCATTTGTGTGGACATGTATTTTCAGCTCCTTTGGATAAATACACAGGAGTGCAATTCCTGGGTCATACGGTTAAGAGAATGTTTAGTTTTGTAAGGAACTGCCAAACTGTCTTCCAAAGTGGTTATACCATTTTACATTCCCAACATCAATGTGTGAAAGTTCCTGTTGCTCCACATCCTTGTCAGCATTTGTTGTTCCAGATTTTGGATTTGGGTCATCTAGGTTTTCTCATATGTTATTATCTAGGAGTTTTATACTTTAGGTTCATTTTGAGTTTTTGTGACGGGTATAAGGTCAATATCTAGATTCATTTCTTTGTATGCGGATGTTCTACTTGTTCCAGTGCCATTTATAGAGGAGGGTGTCTTATTCCATTTTATTACATTTTCTTCTTTGTCAAAGGTCAGTTGATTATACTTATGGGAGTCTATTTTTAGTCTCTCTGTTCTGTTCCATTGATCTATTTATCTATTCTTCAGTCAGTATTAGGGGAAATACTAAAATGTCTGTTCACCTGGTCCAAATGTGTGTGACAGCCCAAGGCTTTGCTGTGGAAGCAATGACTCTTGGAATGGGCTATTCCATGGATATGGAATTCTGGGCAAAGCCTAAACCTTAGAAGAAGAGGCGCTGTCTTGATTTTATTGGTGGTGCTTGCTTTAGTTAGACATCTCATGTTGACTTTATATGTTTATATTGAAAATAAATTGTTTGAATGGGTCAGACAATAACATGGTAATTTGAAATTACTAGTGACTAGTTAACTAGCTAGGTCATTCAGGGGAGTCCCATTGGCACAAAAGAAACCTGTCACTTTTAAATGTCCTTGATAGAGGTAAAAAATGAACCTTCTTAAACTCTTCTGATGAGATTAGTTCTAAAGAAGACAATTTGCCAATCCTGAAGTACTCCGAGTTGCTACAGAATATCACATGATTTGGATGTTACGTAGGAATCCTATTTGCCCCAATTAATTTAACTTTTTTCTGCCTGTCTTGCAGATTGATAGAGTGCTTCAGTTTTTAGGGCCGGTTGGCTCTTAATGAGCCCTTCAGAACAGTGCATGGAATATAAGATTATAAGCTTCTCCACAAATGAAAATGTGTGTGTGTTTAAATCAAACCTAAAAAGCTAACAGCTGCATAGAATTAGTATTTATTTCAGAATCAGACTTGCAAACATGAGAATAACTTAACTATGGATCCCAGTTTAGCTTTATTTGTAATTGCAGAATTATATTTATGTTGCTCTGGTATTAGAATAATTTTTAAATGTCATCTTGAAATAGAAATATGTATTTTAAGTACTAATGTAAAGGTAAATAAAAAACACTTTTTAAATGTAAAAAAAAAGATTATCTGTAATTTTTCATTCTTATAATGCCCTTCTCAGATTTTTGTGTGAGATTTTAGGTATGTTGGAAATGATTCCTTCTCATATAATTTTCTGGAAGATAAAATTGATTCTGTTTCATTCTTAAATACTTGAATTAGTTTGCCAGTGGAAACTTTCACAAGTGGAGTTTGATTGGTGAAAAGTTCTTAGAAATGGATTCCAGTTTTTAACCATATAAAGAGTATTTTGTTTTTCTCAGTTGGGTTTTGCAAAGCATATGTCCATTTTATTTATATTTTCAAATTTTAGTATAAGATTATTCACAATATTCTCATCTTTTTAATGTTAGCAAGATCTATGGTGTGCTCTCATTTTTAATTCATGATATTGGTATTTTTTTCCATTTTCTGGATTAGTTCTAAGGGAATTATTATAAATTTATGTTCTTAAATAAAACATCTTTTAGCTTGGTTGATTTTTCTCTATTGTACATTTATTTATTTTCTATTTCATTGATTCTGCTTTTACATTTATTAATTCCTCCTTTCTGTTTTCTCTGGTAAGATTTATTGCTCTCTTCTATCATCTTGAGATGGAAAAATACATCATTTATTCTCGACTTTCATTCCTTTATAATGTATGTGCGTTAGGCTCTAGGTATTCAGTTAAGTGCTGCATTAGATCTGTCTCACAAAATTTGAAATGTTATGTCTTAAATTAGCTTTCACTTGAAAATGCTTTTTAATTTCTATAGTGATTTCTTATTTGACCTTTGTATTATTTAGAAATGTTTTCCTTAATTTCCAAACAGTTGGATATTTTGTAGTTAGGATTTGTTACTGGTTTCTGGTTTAATTTCACTGTGGTCAGAGAATATTCTCAAAAGGATTTTAACCTTTTAAAACTTGTTGAGACTTGCTATATAATGAGGAAAGTCATAAATTTTGGTAATTGTGCTTCATGCACTTGAATAGAGTAAAGTTTGTCATTGTAGGGTCCAGCTTCTATGAATGTCATTGTTATCTGTCATATGTCAATATTTTGAATGTAATTTATTTCTCCTTTGATTACTGTCAATTACTGATTTAAAAATTTAAAGCTGGGGCACCTGGGTTGCTCAGTTGGTTAAGCATCCGACTCTTGATTTAAGTCTTGATCTCAGTGTTTTGAGTTCAAGTTACGCAGTGGGCTCCATGATGGGTGAGGAGCCTACTTAAAAAAAAAAAAAAAATTAAAGCTTTATTATAGGGTGTTTATGGTTTTAGTATTGTATCCTCTGGTAGACTGACCATATATATATATATATATATATTTTAAGATTTTTATTTATTTATTTATTTATCTGAGAGAGAGAATGGGAGACAGAGAGCATGAGAGGGGGAGGGTCAGAGGGAGAAGCAGACCCCCCGCCGAGCAGGGAGCCCGATGCGGGACTCGATCCCGGGACTCCGGGATCATGACCTGAGCCGAAGGCAGTCGCTTAACCAACTGAGTCACCCAGGCGCCCTAGACTGACCATATTATTATGATATGACTCTCTTTGCATTTAATAATGATTTTAATTCTAAGATTTCCATTACTTAAATATTATACTAAACCAGGGTTTGTTTTTTTTTTTTTTTTCTGGGTGGGTGTGATTTTTCTTTTTTTATGTAATTCTACCTTCAGTCTTTCTGTGTCCTTAGTTTTAAGTCATGTTTCTTTTTTTTTTTTTTAAGACTTTATTTATTTAGGACGCCTGGTGGCTCAGTTGGTTAAGCGACTGCCTTTGGCTCAGGTCATGGTCCCGGAGTCCTGGGATTGAGTCCCACATCGGGCTCCCGGCTCAGCGTGGAGCCTGCTTCTCCCACTGACCCTCTCCCCTCCCATGCTGTTTCTCTCTCTCTCTCTCAAATAAATAAATAAATAAAATCTTTAAAAAGAAAAAAAGACTTTATTTATTTACTTGACAGAGAGAGACACAGCAAGAGAGGGAACACAAGCAGAGGGAGTGTGAGAGGGAGAAGCAGGCTTCCCGCTGAGCAGGGAGCCGGATCCCAGGCTGGATCCCAGGACGCTGGGATCATGAATGGAGCCGAAGGCAGATGCTTAACCAACTGAGCCACCGGATGCCCCTTAAGTCATGTTTCTTGAAAGCAGCAGATAAATAGGATTTTTTATTTCAGTTTGAAAATAATAGGGTATTGATTCCTTTTATGTTAAATGTAAGAAATAATATAGTTGTATATTTATCAACATACTACGTGTTTTCTACTTATTTTACTATTATGTTCTTTTTCAGTTTCTTTTTTTTACTTTTGGATTAATAGCATTTTAAAATTATTTCATTTTCCCTATATTACCTTTCCAGTGCTACATTATTTTTACATTAATTTTGGAAAAAGTTTGACTGTCATCTCTTCAGATGATGCTTCTGCCTCATTATCTCTCTGCTCTTTCTTTTTTGATTCCATGATATTCCATGAAAAAAAATGGCTAGTTCATCTTGCAACTAAAAAATTCACATAAATATTTTTTCTCAAGTTAATATATTTTAGAAGAGGGCAGAATTGCCTTGTGAATAGCTATATGATCATAAAAAAGCATTCTTTAAAGATTTCATTTATTTGAGAGAGAGAATGAGAGAGAGAAAGCATGAGAGGGGGGAGGGTCAGAGGGAGAAGCAGACTCCCCCCTGAGCAGGGAGCCCGATGTGGGAGTCGATCTCAGGACTCCAGGATCATGACCTGAGCCGAAGGCAGTTGCTTAACCAACTGAGCCACCCAGACGCCCTGAAAAAGCATTTTTAACAGTCAAAAATTAATAGTTATTTTTACTGCTTCATCATAAATGAAAATGGCATTTAAAAATTGTAATTGCATCTTAATTGTGAGTGCAAGCGGCAAAGAAACAGTGACTATAATATGAGTGATAATACAGCTTAATACGACTACCTCAATTTGTGCTAAGGCACCAACACTTTTTATCATCATTGCTTCTGTACCTTTGGTGCAAATACTGACAAAATGAAAAGGATAAACAGCACTTTGGTAGTATTATGAAAAGGTATGCTGCCTATGTAGGCTGCACTTTAAGAAATATTGCCTTGGGGGCACCTGGGTGGCTCTGTCGGTTAAATGTCTGCTTTCGGCTTGGGTCATGATCCCGGGATCGACCCCACGTAGGGCTCCCTGCTCAGCTGGGAGTCTGCTTCTCTCTCTGAGCCTCCCCCTGCTTGTGCCCCCCCCCACCCAAATAAATGGATAAAATCTTAAAAAAAAAAAATATTGCCTTGAACTAATCATGGATTGAGATGTCTTGAGGTAAAGTTGGAGTTTTTGTAAGGGTTTCTTGTTCTTTTTTTTACCCATTCTCTTTGGGTGAAGCTAGGCAGGGATTTCAAACACTCTAGAATGTTCCCTGGGACATTCTTCTTGGTGGACCCTGAAGTTAAATCTTCATCTCCTCAATGCTATATAATCTGTAATTTATCCTGGGTGATTATATCATTTGGAAATTCCAGGTCTCTAAGTTTTCTTCCAAAACATTCAGTGTATTATTTTACTTAACTATTTTTTAAAACAAAATCCATTTTTTATTTAGAAATTATATTTTTTATTTTAAAATGACCCTGTTTCATAATATTCTGTTTTAAATAAGGTATCCATTCCTTAATTTCTAATCACTAATACATACTTCTTGTAAAGTCACAGTACTTTTTTTATTATTTATAGTTTACAACCATTGGGTTATTAAGAAATACCGTATCTAATGACACTCTCTCATACTGCTTTATTTTCTTAAGTAAATATGGATGTTTTCTCTGTATGCTTTTCATTTGGATGTTTTATTTCTAGTAGTACTTCCTTTATTCTAGGGTAAGAACTTTAGTAAAAAGCATTGTATTTATTTTTTGCCAAAAGTCTTTGGTCTCTCACCTTTTCCAACCCATTTTATATAATTTCATGGGTTGGAGTTTCAAGTTCAAAAGTATATTTAAAATTTAGATTCCACACTTGAAAACTTGTGTCATTTTCTCTCACATATTTTTTTAAATCCTTACTTGCCTAGGTAAAAGAGAGGACATTAAAATAGTTTTTTCCCCTACTGTTTTCCTTCCTTCTTTCCTTCCTACTTTCCTTCCTTCCTTCCTCTTTCTTTTCCATTTCTTTCTTTCTTTCTTTCTTTCTTTCTTTCTTTCTTTCTTTCTTTCTTTCTTTCTTTCTTTCTTTCT